>NW_022436977.1:16068558-16103710 GCF_009761245.1 Sapajus apella
TTTTTTTTTAGTAGAGACGGGGTTTCACCATGTTGACCAGGATGGTCTCGATCTCTTGACCTCATGATCCACCTGCCTCGGCCTCCCAAAGTGCTGGGATTACAGGCTTGAGCCACCGCGCCCGGCCCCCGTTAGCTTCTCTATCCCATGTCACTAGTACTTGTATCCAGGTAACTTCTACTAATCTTGTACCTCCTCTTTTTGAGGTACTCTCACTCTGATATTGTTTCTCTCGCCTTTAATAGGGGCACTCCATGGCATCTACAGAAGCTGTTCACAAAATGTTTTAGTTCATTTATTCCCCAAAATATATCAGAACAATTCAAAACATGTTAAATGTTATTAAGTATATTGTATATTAAATCTAGTTAGAGAATGAAAATTGTCTAGATTGCATTTACCCTTTGTACTTCTACTGCTCTAATACTTTCAAAACATTTCTGTGTTGCCCAGAGCCCCTGTGCTTTCTTTTCATTTTTTGTTTACAAAAATAATAAACACAAACATTTACTGTATTCAAATTAATGACTTACATGGCTGTGGAAGAAGCACCAAGTGTTTCAAGGGACAGAAATTTTTGATTAAACAACTATCGTGACATTAGGGGCTGAATGTTTAACTCTTCGGTTCTGTGATTTGAGAAAATACCAAGAGTCCCTATAGAACTCTGCTATTGTAACGTACTAGCAGTGGTTTCATTTTGAGTTCAGTTGAACGCTATGCTACCCTTAAGAGTTGGTTTTGCCATTTTACCTTGAGCAGAGGGGGTAGGAAGTCAGGGAGAGGGTTGTTTGCATTTTATGTTATTTTGTCTACCTTACCTACCTTTTGTTTGCTGTAGCAGCATCTGTGAATAAGTTACGGTTCACAGAGTGATTTCAGCTTCTATATCTGCCCCCCTCGTTTTCTGCTTGGACTCAGAGTAGGACCTATGTTGTATGTAGTGATTTTAGGTAATAAAAAGTTGAAAAGGTTCACTATCAACTGATCTGGGACCAATTTACCTAATCTTCCTTCAGTCTTTAATTATAATTTTTTTAATGAGCTCCAAATTAAAGGAGATGAATTCAAAACTGTAATTTTTTTTTTTTTTTTTTTTTTTTTTTTTTTTTGAGATGAAGTCTTACTCCATTGCCCTGGCTGAAGTTCAGTGACACAGTCTTGGTTCATTGCATCACTGCAACCTCTGTCTCCCGGGCTCAAGCTATCCTCCTGCCTCAGCCTCCAAGTAACTGGGACTGCAGGCGCGTGCCACCACACCTGGCTAGTTTGTGGTTTTTGTAGAGATGGGGTTTCGCCATGTTGCCCAGGCTGGTCTCAAACTCGTGGGCTCAAGGGATCTTCCCATCATGGCCTCCCAGAGTGCTGGGATTACAGGTTTGAGCCACCAAGCCCAGCCCAAAACTATTACTTTTTGCAAAACTCCTATTTCAGTGCCAAAATACAGCCTCAAAGTTAGGATAGTCATATTTCTCTGATTTCCCTTTTGCTACAAGATACATACTGTAATGTGGATTTGGCAGCTCATTGACAGGTTGTTACCTATGATTTACCCCCACATAAAACTTGAAAACAAAAGTGGTTTTATATATTTATTTCCATAGTTCTATCCCATCTACCTCTATTGTTTTCTTTATTGTGATTCAACTCTTGCTTAGAAGGTTTCAGGGATTATTCTCAAGTTTTCTTGCTCTTCGTGATGTGTCTCAGGGCAGAATGTATTGTCTTAAGCAGGATAGTTACGACATTATTAGTTTATTCCTCACCCTAATAAACACATGTGTACAAGTAGTCAAGGAAAGAAGCATTTGTATCTGCCAATGCTTTGCATCTTTGATGAAAATAGAGTAGAACTCAGTAAAAAGAGGGATTAACAGCAGTTGCAGATGGTGAGGACTGTGGATGCAGGTTATATGGTTAGACTCATAAATTGACTTACAGGTTATACTTAGAAATGGTAAACCTCTCCTAGAATTCTTAAGTGTCAATACTCCTTTATTTTTTAGACTTTTCATGTTTCCTGGAACAACCTCAGTAGTACAAATATAAGGTATAATAACATTAACTACATCTACTATTGAGTAGAACCTTAGATGGGGAGACTTTTCTTGACGTGAAATATGAGTAATGAGGCTTGAAAAGATTGTTTAATTTTCACATTTTTATATACAGCCAGCCATTTATAGGGAGAAAAGAAACACGTAAGTCTTACTTTAGAGCTTCCTAATGACTGGATAAAATCACAGGGGTGAATATAGCTAATATCCTATGTAGCAGGTACACAAGGCATTTAAAAACTTGGATTTTGGCTTGGCACAGTGTCTCACGTCTATAATCCCAGCACTTTGGGAGGTCAAGGCAAGTGGATCACCTAAGGTCTGTGGTTCAAGACCAGCCTAACAAACATGAGAAACCCCATCTCTACTAAAAATACAAAATGTAGCCAGATGTGGTGGCACATGCCTGTAGTCCCAGCTACTTGGGAGGCTGAGGCAGGAGAAATACTTGAACGCGGGGAGGAGGAGGTTGCGTTGAGCCGAGATCACACCACTGCACTCCAGCCTGGGCAACAAGAATGAAACTCCATCTCAAAAAAAAAAAAAAAAAGAAAAGAAAACTTGGATTTTATTTGTATGTTTTGGCTTATGAATATTTTGGTAGGTTTTATGATTTAAATAATATTGTACAATGACAGTTTCTGAAATTTGGAAAATTTAGCAGTTGTACTTGTTTTATAAGCCAGCTTTATACATTTGATTTGTTATCTGAGTAATCTAGTAATTTCCAATTTAAGATAAAAATGTTGATAGTGTTCCTATCATACGTAGTTCATCTTTTACAAAACTATATTATGAATTATATGAACTACATTTCTTTTTGTAGTAGTCTATTCTATAACCTTAATCATGTGTACATATTTTAGTACATAAATTTATATCTGATAATTCATTTTTCTTTTCTTACAGACAAACTTTCCAGAAATGATGAATAGATATAAACAACTATTGACCTATATTCGGAGTGCAGTCACAAGAAATTATTCTGAAAAATCCATTAATTCTATTCTTGATTATATCTCTACTTCTAAACAGGTTAGACTCAATTTTCTCCTCTTGGCACCATCAATGTGTTTATTATTTATAGTAAGGGTTCATTCTTTACTAATGAAAAGGCCTAGTGCTTCTATTTAAGTAGTTATGCTAGTTATTAGTGGGCTTTAAAAATGATAAATAGTATCTTCTTGGTTATATTACTGATTACATAATAGTTAAAGGTAATAACTCCAGGTTGATCTTTTTAAATAATGTCTTCAGATACTAAAATCTGTAAAAAACTTTTCAGGCTTAGGTTAGACTCCTGTACAGTTGCTACCACAGGTCCTTCTGATAAACTCCATTAGCACTTCAGCTGGCCCTTCTGAGGTGTTAAATAAACTGAATCACAGGTTATTTGTGGGGATTTGATTACATTAAAATTTTTGAGGAGTGCCTGTGCTCTTATCAGTTAGTGTTTGGCATTACTCAGCAGGCACTCAGTAAATGCTTCTGCAAAGGATGGGTGGATAATGAAAGAAGAGCTACTGATGAAAGAAACTAAAGAGGGTATTGGGAGTGATAGTGCTTTCATTATGAGTCTAGATTTTGGCTGTTAAGCAAACCAGCGATTATATGTATTTTTTTTTGCTAAGATAATTTTTAATTGGATAATTTGTTCTTATCCTTGTAAGCAGCATAGTCCTCAGTTTTAGTTTTTAGTCTTCTTACTCTGATATTTTAGCACAGGATATAGTCTCTGTATCATTTAGTATTTCTTAAAATGTTTGATACTTTCTGTACTCATGATAAAAGAATGTTCAGGTCAGAATCAGCCTCATTTAATGTCTTTTCTACTAGATGTCATTTTTTTCAGGCAGTTTCTACTCTTTAAATTTTATGTCATACGAATAGAGGAAGGTAAACTTACATGTTTTGTTAGATTATTAACACTTAATGACACAAATTCTAGTTATATATCATGGAGCTTTCCTTAAATTGGAAAATGTTTACCAACTCTTAAAAAACGAGTGTCATCAAAACATATTTGGTACACTGTTATTAAATGTTATGTCAGTAATTGGAGCAGGGAGAGGGAATCGAGTGATTTTGAAACTTCAAGACTGCATGCTCTGTGTGCGGTTATATGTAAGGTTTTTGGTTTTTGAAAGTAACAACAGATATTGAGTGGGTGGCACTCTGTTCTATTCAATATGCCATCAGTAGTCATGAATAAATAAGCAGTGTTTTCTGAAAATGTGAAATTTTTCTGCTCTTACAGTCCTCTTCTTGATCCTGTTAAGTAGAGAATTAGATATTCAAACAAAAGCAAAGCCAGAAGCAGGGGGAAGAGTGTGGGCAAGGGAACTTATCAAGATGTAAAACAAATAATGATTTCCGTGAAAAAAATGCCACACAGATTGGTGAATTGGTGGTGATTAGACATAGCTAAAATTATACTAGACTTTTCTCTGCACCCACCTCCATGGTTTCCCAGTGACTTAAAAGCTGTGCAGTTGAGTTAACTTAGTCACATTTATAGAAGAATTTTGAGAGAAGGAGCTTATTATTTGTTTTTTCATATTTCTTCACCAGCATGCTTAGTGTTTGCCACGTTGTAGGCTCCAAATAAGAGTTGAGTGAATAAGATACATACTGTTAGTAACAGTACAACTAATTCTGTGTACATTCATTTACTGCTGTTAATATGAAATGAGTGGTTGATCTGAGTGGAGTGGTATTTTCAGCTAATTGATCACACCCAGTTACAGATTACTTTGTTCCTTCTTCACTCCCACAGCTTCACTTGACTAGCTTTTTAAAAAGTAAAATACAGAATGAATTATTAAGATTGGGAAGTACAAACTTTTACTGTTACAGCATGAGAACTTATGGCAGCATGGTTATATGGGGAAATATTTTATGGGTTTTGTAAAACAATAGATCATGACACTTGTGAATTTGGTCTGTTTTGCTTCAGTTAATTTTTGGGACTGTACAAGACATTCAGTAAGATACAAATAGTGTATCTTATATGTATTAAAGTTCAAAGATGCACTTTTAGTTTGTTCAAATTAACTTTATTAACAGGTACAAATTTGCTGTTTACAATTATAGAATTCTGATTTTTTATGTCAGATGGATTTACTGCAGGAATTCTATGAAACAACTCTGGAAGCTTTGAAAGATGCTAAGAATGATAGACTGTGGTTTAAGACAAACACGAAGGTAACAATTATAATTACTTACTCTTTTCTTTTGAAATGTGGGTGGGTGTTCTTAATAAAGCCTCCTAAAGATATACACCTTCTGTTGAAATCTCGATTTTAATAAGTTTGCTTTTTTGCAGCTTGGAAAATTATATTTAGAACGAGAGGAGTATGGAAAGCTTCAAAAAATTTTACGTCAGTTACATCAGTCCTGCCAGGTAGTTTTCCCTTATTTTTTTCTCAATATTTCTTCATAATAAAAAAAGTGTAAGCAATAATTAATAATCATATTCAAAATATTGTTTAGGAATGTTTTTTGTTTAAACATCCCAAAAATAAAATTTAGAAAATAAGTTATAAAAAGTATCTTTTTTTTCTTGAGACAGGGTCTGGCTCTCATCCAGGCTAGAGAGTGGAGCGGTGTGATCTTGCCTTACTGCAACCTCTGCCTCATGGGCTGAAGCTGTTTTCCTACCTCAGCCTCCTGAGTAGCTCGGACTACAGGCGCACACCAGCATGCCCAGCTAATTTTTTGTATATTTTTTTGTAGAGTTGGGGTTTTGCCATATTGTCCAGGCTGGTCTTGAATGCCTGAGCTCTGGCAGTCTACCCGCCTCGGCCTCCCAAAGTACTGGGTTTACAGGTGTGAGCCACCATGCCCAGCCCCTCAGTCTTTATTCTTTGTGTAATGAGGTACCAGTATCAATAAACAAATAGCCTATTGTGATACTTACTACAAGGAAGCCGTAATACTTAGTTATATACTATATGAAAATGGAGTAAGGTTATTATAAATATGTAATAAAGATATTTTTATATTTCAATTTATATGAACCCTAGCAGCACTGTCCAACAGAACTTTAAGTGATACTGGGAATTTTCTCTATCTGTTTTCCAATATGGTAGCACCAGCTATGTGTAGCTGTCAAGCATTTAAAGTATGGCTAGTGTGATAGAGGTACTGAGTTCTTTATTTTCTGTAATGAATTTATATTTGAAAAGCCATAAGGTTAGGACAGAGTAGCTCTTTAACTTTTTAACCAGCCTTTCATTTTATATTCCCTTTTTTGTCTTAACCAAATACATCATTTAATACTAGGTTAAATTTAATGTGGAAATACTGCTTTAAATTTTTTTTTTTTTTTTTTTTTTTTTTTCCTTTTGAGACAGAGCCTTGCTCTGTCATCCGGGCTGGAGTGCAGTGGCGTGATCTTGGCTTACTGCAACGTCCAACTCCCAGGTTCAAGCAATTTTCCTGCCTGAGCCTCCTGAGTAGCTGGGAATACAGGCGCTCGCCACCATGCCTGGTTAATTTTTGTATTTTTAGTAAAGACAGGGTTTCACCATGTTGGTTAGGCTGGTCCCAAACTCTTGACCACGTGATCCGTCTACCTCGGCCTTCCAAAGTGCTGGGATTACAGACCTGAGCCACAGTGCCTGGCCTTTAAATAATTTTAAACTCTTCCAATGCCATGTACTATTTTTTTTTTCAGCCCCACACACCCTCAGCCATGAGGTATTTTAATGATATATGTGTCATTTCTGTGAATAGGAGAAATGATAAGGAAATTGTTCTGAATGAATCATCTACAGATATTTAATAGTTTTGTTTTATAAAGCAGATTAGTCACTTAGGAATTATTTCGTATCTGCGCATTGTTAGGATGCCTTAGTCTGATTCATAACCAACTGGAGGTTCAGTTCCTTATGAAATGGAAATGCTGGAGAAGTTATCTCAGAGGGTCTTTCAGTATGTATGTATATAAGGAATTTGAGAAAACCCTTTGAAGAAGTTTTGCTTTAAGAACATAAGAAAAATGCTATCTGAATGGGAAATAGCATTATATTACTTAGTACTTTGATGTAAGTATGTTCAGGGAGAGATGCAGTATACTCTAGATATACAGATTGTTTTGTGTATTGTATGTTTTACTCTGGTTATGGTTCATTAGTGAATAATTAAACAATTTTAAGTTTAAAGACCCAATAAACAATACATTTTTGCTTAGTACATGTCAGTGTTAGATATTTATGAATATGTTACTGTTGATCATATGCTATTTTTCATGGCCTACATTTCATCGTCTGTTGGTCAGCTTTAAAGTCATGCTCAAATGTCAGCATCTTTTTGTGATTCCTGTGACATCCTCAAGGAAAATTTGTCCCTTTCTATTTCATTCTAGGCACTTGGTTTGTGCTTCAGCTAGAGTCATCGTTTATATTGTAATTTATCTACTGACAGATTAATCTTCTACTAGAGTGTGAACTTTTGAGACCAAGAACCTCCGCTTTTTTAACTTTGTATTTCACCACATTAGACCCGCCTGGCATGTGGAAGGCACTTAATAAAGTCTTTTTAATTGAATAAGTGGTTCAAAAGCAGTTGTGAAGATTTGGGGAAGACAATAATATATCTCCTAGATAAAAACGTAAACATTAAAACATTTCATACACACTTAGTCCCCCTAACGCTTATCCACAGTTTGCTTTCTTCAGTTTCAATTACCTGTGGTCAACTGAAGTCTGAAAATAAGATATTTTCAGATACAGAGAGAGAAAGATCACATTCATATAACTTTTATTATAGTATATTATTATAAGTGTTCTATTTTATAATCAGTTATTGTTAATCTCTTACTGTACCTGATTTATAAATTAAACTTTATCACAGGTATGTATATACAGTAAGTTTTCACTTAACATTGTTAATAGGTTCTTAGAAACGGTGACTTAACATTGCTTTGTTCAACACTATTTTGTTATAAAGTTGATGAGGGGGGAAATGATTTCATTGTACATTGTTTCGCTTGAGGTCATGGTTTCCAAGAACCTATCAACAGTGTTAAATGTGGACTTACTATGTAGGAAAAAACATAGTACTATACTTAGTTTGAGGCATCCACTGGAGGTCTTAGAATATGTTCGCTATGGATAAGGAAGGACTACAGTACAAAAAAACCTTTAGCTATTTTTTCCTTATAACTAGAAAGTAGAAAGAATGTGTTAGTTTCTTTTTGGCCATTATAAGTGGCATTCTAGTACTCTAGCTCCCAATTTAAGTTTATATTGCATTTTCACATAGAAATAGTATTATAAATGTAAGATTTCCAGGCTAATGCAAATAAGAATTACTGTCTGACTTCTATCTCTTCTAAAGTTAAGTATTTGCTTCCCTAGACTGATGATGGAGAAGATGATCTGAAAAAAGGCACACAGTTATTAGAAATATATGCTTTGGAAATTCAAATGTATACAGCACAGAAAAATAACAAAAAACTTAAAGCACTCTATGAACAGTCACTTCACATCAAGTCTGCCATCCCTCATCCACTGATCATGGGAGTTATCAGAGGCAAGTTTGGTTTGGAGAGGGTGGGCAGTTACGTGGGGAGATATCAAAGTGTTTAATTAAACCCTGGCTTTTTAGAACTTCAGTATATACCTTCGGGCCAGTACTATTCAAGTTATAGAATTAAAAACTGAAAGTCACTGATATAATTTTCATTTGGCCTTTATGAAATGGTCAGTCTTATTATTACAGAAGTGAAAATATCCTATTTTCTCATGTCCTTTTCTTCACAGAATGTGGTGGTAAAATGCACTTGAGAGAAGGTGAATTTGAAAAGGCACACACTGATTTTTTTGAAGCCTTCAAGAATTATGATGAATCTGGAAGTCCGAGACGAACTACTTGCTTAAAATATTTGGTCTTAGCAAATATGCTTATGAAATCAGGAATAAATCCATTTGACTCGCAGGAGGTACGTGTGTTTTACTTGTTATTTTCTCTTATTAGCTATCTGGAAATAAATGTTACTTCTTTTTAAATATTATTTGTACTTATACATAATTTTTTTCTTTACTGTGTTTAGGCCAAGCCGTACAAAAATGATCCAGAAATTTTAGCAATGACGAATTTAGTAAGGTAAGATTTTATATTTCAGTTAAGGTAAATTTAAGGTAAATTTCCTTAAAGCAGTGCTAAAAGGAGCAAGAGAGAAGACCTTTCAGAACTTAGTTAATATTCATCATTTGCCTTTTTGTATTTTCTTACAAAAGTTTGTAAAATTTTTATCTCCTGAAGTTACTGTGCTGTCTTCTGTAGCCACAAGATTTTATAAAGTATCCACTGCTTAGTTTTCCTATTATCTGTGTGTGTGTGTGTGTGTGTGTGTGTGTGTGTGTGTGTGTGTCTGCACAAGCACCTGCTGTCTTTCAGTTGGGGGGTGTGTGTGCGTTTGTCTATATGTCTGAACAGGCACCTGCTGTCTTTCAGTGGAAAACTGATTGTGGATGTCTTAAAACATTATTTCACAATGATACTGCCTGTATCTCTCTTAATCCAAAATGAAATTATGGACTAGTCCGAGATGAGTCAAGAATTTTCAGTAAGACAAGATGACATAAACATATTTCTTTACTTATGTATTTTCTCAATGACAAGATGAAAGTATTTTTTTAAATGTTTACAATGGATAATTTTCCAAGGTGGAGTGTGGGGTGACAGAGGGTTGTACTGGTAAGAAACCCAAGATTTATTGAATGATTCTGTGGAGAACACTGAAGAACCTACCATAGTCGATTAATATTAAACAAAATTATGGAAGATAAGACGAAACAAAAAGCCTAGAAGAAAAGGCCCATTTTTGCAAAAGGAATAGTAAGTAAGAGAAACTTTCCTCTAGGCCTAGAATAAATGGAGCCCTGGGTTTTTGTGGGCTTTATTCATTAAAAAAGTATAAGAAACTTAAGTTTCTTTAAGTCTTTTATTTTAGGTTGTACAGCTGAGTTTTATGAAGGCTGGGCAAATGTAGCTAGGGACATAAGGCAGGACTTTTTTTCGCAGATATATGTAAATAACTTAGGTGGTCAGAAGTTCTATTTTTAGTACTTTTTCCTTTAACAAAAAATGCTATTAGACTGCAAATTATGGGTCACCTACATATAAATTGTCACCAAGTATAAATTGTATATACTTGGGGAAAATAAATAGCTTATTTCATGATATTAAAGTTCCTATGTTAAATGTCCTCATTTAATTTTCTTTCTTTCTTTTTTTTTTTTTTTTTTTTTTTTTTTTTTTTTAACAGAGTTTCTCTCTTGTCGCCCATGGTGGAGTGCAGTGGCACGATCTCGGCTCACTGCAACCTCCACCTCCCAGGTTCAAGCAATTTTCCTGCCTCAGTCTCCCGAGTAGCTGAGATTACAGGCACGAGTCACCACACCTGGTTAATTTTTTGTGTTCTTAGTGAGGTGGCGTTTCACCATGTTGGCCAGACTGGCATCAAACTCCTGTCCTCAGGTAATTGACCCGCCTCAGCCTCCCAAAGTGATGGGATTACAGGCGTGAGCCATCATGCCCAGCCTCATTTAATTTTTTTTTTTTTTTTTTTTTTTGAAAACACATATTTTTTTGGGTTTTCCAAAAAAAAAAAAAAAAAAAGCCCGTTTTTTTTTTTTTAGGGGGACTAAGAACGGTTGGGAATTAAGAACCTGAATTACCACATTAAATCAGTTTCTTTATTGTTTACTTCTTTATTTTAATTTGTTTGTTGAATTAGGTTGCTTTTAATTATTAAAGGAAACTTCATCTTTATTTCAAATAGTTTATTTCATCCACATTTGGCTGCATTAAGAACTGATTTAGAGATTAACTTTATAATACTTTTAAGAAATTTTTAGTAATGTTAAATTGCTAACAGCAGTTTACACTTTTAAAACTCTTAGAAATATTGAGGAAACACTTTATCCAGTTTATTTTATATAAATTAAATTGGCTTAAGTACATTAAAATTGGTTAAAGGACTGATTTATCAGAGCTTTATCTGACCTATATCAGAATATATAATGGTTTTTACATATTTAATGGTAAATTTTGACCCACTTGATGTGACCCATGGTATCCCAAATATAAGATGTTTTTTTAAAAACCCTACTTAAGAAATGGAAGAATGTCTCATAGTTAAAATACGTATGTCTATAAACATAAAATAAATGTTTGTGCAAATGTTATCAGTGCTTGAATATGTCCTCCTATAGTATATTACAGCAATGTATTTGGGATAGATAAGAAAGTAATGCTTCCTAATTTTATCTTCCTAGTCAGTTGCCAGGAGACTAGAGGAAAATAATTCCTGTTGAAGCACTTGAATCACCTGCCCCTAACATGAAGTTACATTGCAACCCAACAGATGGAAGCACAGCAGAGGGCGTGCAGAATGGCTGATGATATGTGTTACATATAAAGCAGACAGTGGTGCCATATCCAGAAGGTTGGATTCTTCCTTCTCAGCACCTTTAGCAATCCCCATAGAGCTTTACAGAATTATTTCAAGAGGAAAGACTAGATGCCTCCGAGAATTGGGAACATAAATCAGCCTTGGGCCTTCTGCAGCAGGGGATTCCATCACTCTTAACTTAGTGTGTATACCCACTTGGCACTAATTATTTGCCACTGATGTCTTTGCTTTATAGCTCAGTGGGACTTTAAGGTTAGAGAGATTTGAGAAATGTTCCTTTTCAAAAGTTTTGACAGTTGCTGGTAGCTTTCTAGAAGATAAAAATTAGGAAGCTGCATTTTCTGGATAACCTACAAAGAGTATATATTTTATTTGAAAGACAGGACCACACCTCTTCATGTAGTAGTATAAATGAAACCTGGTTCCTTTCATTATGAACAATTAGGAATTAAATGCACAATTTCATTTGAAAACATCATTAAATAGTTGTTAAGTGTTTTATTGCCAACTTTTAGCAGAGTAAGATAGTGAGATGATTTTAATTAACTATGTATAAATATAGTATATAATCCCAAAAGATTTTTTTAATCTTTCTTTTAAAAAACCAAAAGCATGAAAAGGCAATTTACATTTTTTGGCAGAAGGATGTGTGTGTTTAACTCTGATTTCCATGACAGAAAGTATATTATTTAGATTTCTGCATATGAAAATTGAGAAACCTTCAGATTATCTGATTTAGTACGTAACTTCTTCATGTTTGACATAATTTACTCTTTTTGTTTAATTCTATTAGTGCCTATCAGAATAATGACATCACCGAATTTGAAAAGATTCTAAAAACAAATCACAGCAACATCATGGATGATCCTTTCATAAGAGAACACATTGAAGGTATGTTCTTTCTGCCAACTGGATTCTATTACTTTCTTTGCCACTGTCAAACAAATGCTTCTTAATGAAGCTGCATGGCAGTAAGCTGTTTTTCTTCTGTCTATTGCAAAATATAGATATGTTTCTAAATGCTGTCATGGAATAGGATATTCCTTAAAATTATGAAGTAGTTTTAATGAAATTATTTGCCAATTTAATAATAATAAAGTCAAGTTTGTATATAATGTCCATTTTGTTTAAAGTAACTGTCCCTTTTTAAAAAATTCTAGTATAGATGCTGTTGCATGTTTGTTATTGATGCTTAGATTCAAAGTTAATTTTTAGAGTTTGTTTTTGACAAATAACAAAAGCTCCTGCTATAGATAATACTAAGATATACATTGGGAAGGTGTTCATGTCAGCAAGTGAATTGAGATTTTTAGTAAGTTATGTTGAATTACCAAAGACAACAATCATTCCTTTGTTCTGAGACCTCTTTTATGGCTCCAATGTTCCCACTTATTATGGAGCTATTTGAAGGTTTTTAAATGACCATTTGCAACTAAATTTTCAGATGCATCAGAAGTAATGTTCTGTTGTTCCCCATCTTGCTTTCTCTTAATCAGTAGACATTGTAAAAGTTCTTACATGAACCTGCGATGGTACTGCATTTTATAGATATAGAAAACTGTAGAATCTTTTTACATGAATTTCAATCTAGTTTTTAAAAATTTAAAAAACTATTATATATGACAACTGGAGTAAATTGTAAAAGCATTATATAAAATACAGTACTGTAGGTTTTGAGAATCTAAAACAAGGAACTTGGCTGGCTGGTATAAATCACCTTAAAAGATGTTAACTGATGAGGAAATGATAAGTAGTGTAATACTGAGAAGGCAAGTTAATATTTTAGTAGAGTTTCAACATGAACAAAATCAAGGAGGTGGGAACAGGAAATTATAGGATAGGTAGCACCTGCTCATACTGTGCGTGTATTAACCCAAATATTTTAAAATATAAACACTTTAAGTCCTTGCCAAGCAGGAAGATGTATTTTGAGAAGATAATTAGGAGTACATAATGATTCATAAAGATAACATACAAACTGTTAAATGTTATTTTAATTTTTTGTCTTTCAGAGCTTTTGCGAAACATCAGAACACAAGTGCTTATAAAATTAATTAAGCCTTACACAAGAATACATATTCCTTTTATTTCTAAGGTACTTATTTTCATGAATTTTAATGATGTTTATAATTTATAGTTTTAAATGCAGTATACCAATTTTGCATTTAACAGTCACTAACTTGGTAACATTTTATTATAATAAATGCATATTCTAAATTAAACGTAACTTAAGAGCTTATTTTATTTTATTTTTCATTTTTTAAGAGACTGGGTCTTGCTGTGTAGCCCAGACCGGAGTACAGTGGCTATTCACAGGCACAGTTGTGGCACACTATAATCTTGAACTCTGACCTCAGGCAATCCTCCTATCTCTGTCTCCTGAGTAGCTGGGATTGGACTTTACTTTTAATATGAATTTTTCTGTTTCTTGGCATAAATTGAGTTAACAGAAAAGAGCCTTAACATTATAACAAAGAAATTGGTAATCAGTAAATGCTTTTTAAAGATTCAGAGAATCTCAGAGAAACTTCCAGGGGAGAGTAGTGGTTTAATATATAATTGATGAAGGGTCAACTTTTTTTTTTTTTTTTTTTGCCCTTTTTGGTTTTAATTGTTATTATACTTTAAGTTCTAGGGTACATGTGCAGAACATGCAGGTTTATTAGGAATACATATGCCATGGTTGTTTGCTGCATCCATCACCCCATCATCTACATTAGGTATTTCTCCTAATGCTATCCCTCCCCTATCCCCCGACATCCTGCTGTCTCTCCCTTAGCCCCCCAACCCCCGGACAGGACCCCGTGTGTGATGTTTCCCTCCCTGTGTCCATGTGTTCTCATTGTTCAACACTCACTTAAGAGTGAGAACATGTGGTGTTTGGTTTTCTGTTCTTGTGTCACTTGGCTGACAATGATGGTTTCCAGCTTTATTCATGTCCCTACAAAAGACATGAACTCATCCTTTTTCATGGCTGCGTAGTTTTCCATGGTACATATGTGCCACATTTTCTTTATCCAGTCTATCATTGATGGGCATTTGGGTCGGTTCCAAGTCTGCTATTGTGAACAGTGCCGCAATAAACATACTTGTGCCTGTGTCTTTATAAAGGAATTATTTATAATCCTTTAGGTTTATACCCAGTAATGGGATTGCTGGGTCAAATGGTATTTCTAGTTCTAGGTCCTTGAGGAACCACTACACTGTCTTTCACAATAGTTGAACTAATTTGCACTCCCACCAACAGTGCAAAAGCGTTCCTATTTCTCCACATCCTCTCCAGCATCTGTTGTCTCCTGATTTTTTAATGATTGTCATTCTAACTGGCCTGAAATGGTATCTCATTGTGGTTTTGATTTGCATTTCTCTAATGACCAGTGATAATGAGCTTTTTTTAATATGCTTATTGGCCTCATAGATGTCTTCTTTTGAGAAGTGTCTTTTCATATCCTTTGCCCACTTTTTGATGGGGTTGTTTTCTCTTGTAAATTGTGCAAGTTCATTGTAGATTCTGGATATTAGCCCTTTGTCAGATGGGTAGATTGCAAAAATTTTTTCCCATTCTGTTGGTTGCCAGTTCACTCTAATGACTGTTTCTTTTGCTGTGCAGAAGCTCTTAAGTTTAATTAGGTGCCCTTTGTCTATTTTGGCTTTTGTTGCCATTGCTTTTGGTGTTTTAGTCATGAAGTCCTTGTCTATGCCTATGTCCTGGATGGTATTGCCTAGGTTTTCTTCTTGGCAATGATGTTAGGTCTTATGTTTAAATCTTGAATCCATCTCGAGTTAATTTTTATATAAGGTGTGAGGAAGGGATTCAGTTTCAGCTTTCTGCATATGGCTAGCTTGTTTTCCCAACACTATTTATTAAATAGAGAATCCTTTCCCTATTGTGTGTTTTTGTCAGGTTTGTCAAAGATCAGATGTGGTTGCAGATGTGTGGTGTTATTTCTCAGGCCTCTGTTCTGTTCCATTGGTCTATATCTCTGTTTTGTTACAGTACCATGCTGTTTTGATTACTGTAGCCTTGTAGTATAGTTTGAAGTCAGGTAGCCTGATGCCTCCAGCTTTGTTTTTGTTTTTGTTTTTGTTTTTTCTTAGGATTGTCTTGGCTATGTGGGCTCTTTTTTGGTTCCATATGAAGTTTAAGGTGGTGTTTTCCAGTTCTGTTAAGAAAGTCAATGGTAGCTTGATGGGGGTAGCATTGAATCTATAAATTACTTTGGACGTGAAGTAATTTATAGATTCTTGATGAAGATCTACAGATTCATGATGAAGATTTATAGATTCAAGATTCATGATGAAGATCAACTTTAACAACAGTAAAATTGTTGTAGGAATATACTTCAGAAGTTGAAAAGTTAAGCTTTATCATACCTGTGTTCTCAGAGATATTTTGAAGTGATAATGAAATATGTTTAAAAATCTTCTCTTCACTATTTTTCCTTTAAGTGATAGAAATGAATTAAAAGTAGAATGATTATGTAAAATCATGAAGTCTTTTAAATGTTAATTAGTATATAACAAGTCTTTTGTCCTAGGAATTAAACATAGATGTAGCTGATGTGGAGAGCTTGCTGGTGCAGTGCATATTGGATAAGTAAGTACTTTACTATTTTTTATCACAAAACGTTTGGTACCTTAAGTTTTGAATAATAGTGACAAAAGTAGCGGTTGGATTCTTGAGTTTTAATAAAAAGTACCCTTGGGTTATAGTTTTCTCTTGAAAGAGGTATATATGTATGTGTGATGGTTTTTGATAAATGAATGAGCATGTTAAATACATTATCTCTGAAGAAGTTCTAAATGATTTTTCAGGAGGATTTTTTATTCATTATATTGCCAAAGAATTATTTAATGAATAGTATTTATGTATGTTGTTAAGGATAGGGTATGTGGTACATAACATTTTTGAAATTATATCTTCTTAAACAGTACATTGTTTAAAGCTTCACAGGTGATGTTTGCCTTTGATTAATTGGATAAGTCTATGCCTAGTGGTTCTTTCAGTGAAACTGATGAAAAGTATCTGAAATCTGGTTTCAGTCTAGAGTTTGAATAAGGCAATGAAGTTAAAACTAACATTGAAATCATTTAATATAGGCAGTTGCTTTTTTTTTTTTTTTTTTTTTTTTGCATTTATTGATACCATGTTTTATGAAACAGTAGTCCAGAAGCTGTGCTTGATGAAAGTCTTTTGTAGACACGTCTTATTTATTTATTTCTAGCACTATTCATGGCCGAATTGATCAAGTCAACCAGCTCCTCGAACTGGATCATCAGAAGAGGGGTGGTGCACGATATACTGCACTAGATAAATGGACCAACCAACTAAATTCTCTCAACCAGGCTGTAGTCAGTAAACTGGCTTAACAGAGAACAAGCTTCTACAGACATCCTTAAGGCAACAGTGCAGAGATGTAATCCTTAAAAGAACTGGGAATGGCAAAACTACTGTCGGTTGATGTGTCCTGAAAATTATTGGAGTTATGGCAGAAGTGCTTTTTTGATCAACTGGTTTGTGTTTTGCTGCTGCATTTATCCCAAGAAAAACAGCTTTAATCTCCAGAAGAAAACCAAAATACCATGGGATTTATGCTGTATTGACATTTTGCCCTAAACATACAACATCATAGTAATTTGTCATGGGCAACATGACCAGAGAGAAGATTTTTGTCATGATTTTAAATACGCTGACACGCTACTGTTGGTTAAATTTAAACATGTTTTACCTTCAGAAATTCTCTCACAAATAACCTGCAATAACTTGAAATGCATACCCTTTTGAACACTTCCTTTTCTCATGTATAAATTAAAATGTTTGCTGCATTTTGCAAAATGTCAATTCTCCAAAAATGTGTCCGTATATTTCTGTACCTGCAGTGTAGTAAAGGTTTAGACGAAACCCCATAATTATAGTGGCATACTGTCACTTAGGTTTCAAGCAGCAAAATAAACAGTGCAGCTCAGAAATTGTAGTTTGGTTCTTGATGTGTTTTTATTACATTTGGAATTGTTTTTTAGGACTTTGAAATTTCAAATTATTTTATCTTCAGTTAATGATTTTAAAAAGCCTGGGGGCAAATAAGTTGGTTATTTGCTTTCAAGTTTTTAAAAGTCGTCTTTATTGATACAGTAAGGAGAACTACTTTCTAACAAAACACTTGCATAGTTATGACAGTGATGCTTTAAAGGAATAAATTTTTTTCTTAAGAGTGATATTCCTTTTCAAAAGAATACTAACTCTCAGAATGTTCACTTTAAACAAATATGCCAGAACATAGACAGCTAAATGAATGTTAACTCTGCATAGTGATCATGCTGGAAGGTTATTTCCTAATGCCAGCAATCTACCATTGCCCAAAACCTGCTGGGTTTACTCTTTTAGAATTGCATTCAAAGTTAATTTGTCACACAGACTATTAACTTTGTGATTATACATTGTTTTAAAAAAGATAGTAATAAGAAACTTGACTATTTTTAGTTACCATTATTTGGTACCACAAGAAATTTAGAAAACTTCCACCTAACTTTGAGGTAATGCAGAAAGCATACAACTTGCTTTGGAAGCAATACCAAAAGAGTTTTCAAGGTATTTTGAGCAGTGGCAGTATACTTAGGAGAATGAACTGTGGCCTTCCAAGGTAAAAAGGAACTCAGCTCATTTGAATGTATTGAGTTTTGGATGTATTGTTTCATTTTTTTAAAAGTTCACATTATTTTATAGTGTCAAAAGGAAGAACTAAGATTAACATAATTTCTTTGGTTTTTCTACTGCTTGATATTATTATGTATAAACTGGGTGGCAGTTCAGAAGGAAGATGTTGTAACAGAAGAGTGACAACCAAGAATTTTTTGATCATTAAATCAGATTTTATAAACAGTGGAAGGAGCATGGACTTAAAACAAGGCATGCTCATTCGGTTTTGTCAAAATTTTAAGGAAATATGTGATATATATTTATACTAAAACTATATAATCCTTAGATTTAGAAAAGCAATCAATGTCTTTAGCAGACTAAAGCAGTATTAAACACAGGTACAAGTTGGAAATTGTAGAAAACTGAAAGAAAACAAAAGACAAAATGTCTATGGTAGGGAATAAAAGAGTTTAAGATATTATAAAATTATGTGTATTTTCTCTCTTTTACATAAATCATTTGTGAAAAGTGTGCTAAACTTTTTTTTACAAGAGTGATATTAATTAGGATTTATTTTTCAATATAATTTGGAGACCCTTTGTTATCCAAATAAAAATGATGAGTTTCTGTGCCTGTATGCAAATATGTATGCATGTGATAATCCTTGAAAGCTAAAGCCCTTCTTAACTTTGAGTTGATGGAATTAGAATTTAAAGGATTTGAATGAAATGATTTAACCTTTATCCTCCAATTCTTATAGTGCCCAGTTCTCCTGTGATATTTTTGCTTTGTACAATAGTGCATCTTCCACTTCCTAGAGAGAAAGCATGCACTTGTTACTGTTTGGAACACTGGGCTAAATATATAACAGTATCCAAAGTTATACCATAATAATTTATTGTAATTGTGTATTACATACCTTTGTTTACCCAGATATGGGTGCATTCTATTTTTTCTGTTAGTCATCTGTGACTTTTGTTCTGGAACACAGGTTTTTTATATATCTTAACAGTCTGACTAACTTAAAATAATTTATTCTTCTCTTAAAACATTTTTCTGTGTTTTTGTGCATCAAATATTGTAGAGATGAAATCTTAGAGATTACTTATCAAAATACAAATTTAGGGGAAGTTAAAAATTGATTGACAAATTTGTAGCATTTATTAACTGATTAAATCTTTTCCACTTTTGTGAAAACCATACCACGTGGTTTCCATCATACTGTAATGTGTTCATCTCATTTTTTCTTTTTATCCCTTAACTTAGGTAAATGTTACTTCAAAGAAATCCTTGGCTGCCACAAGTAGATGCTGTCTGCAAGAGCTGGATTTCCGTTGCTCTTTCTTGCTCTTACATTAAACTTGTTAATTAAATATTTTTTTCTCCACACCTTGATGTAACATAACTGATTTCTTTTTAAAAGATGAATATATTTGTACTAAGTAATGTTCTCATCACGTGAGTCCCATCTAACTACAGGCTGATATTATATCTTTCAAGAAAACCGAGAATCTAATATTTTTTTGAGATGGAGCCTTGCTCTGTCACCAGGCACCAGTCTGGAGTGCAGTGGCACGATCTCGACTCACTGCAGCCTCTGCCTCCCAGGTTCAAGCAATTCTCCTGCCTCAGCCTCCCAAGCAGCTGGGACTACAGGTGCATGCCACCACGCCCAGCTAATTTTTGTATTTTAGTAGAGACGGGGTTTCACTCGGGTCCAGGATGGTCTGGATCTCTTGACCTCGTGATCCGCCCACCTTGGCCTCCCAAAGTGCTGGGATTACAGGCATGAGCCACCAAGCCCAGCCAGAGAACCTAAAGTGAGGCCTGTTTTACATGGGCTCTACCGTGGGCGATAATATTTGTTACCTTATGTGAGACTTAGGTTTGTCCTAGACTGAAAAACTCATATTCTTAATATTTAAAGTATCAATGATGGTAGAAATTTCATGAGAAATTTTCTTTTTTAATCAATAGTTGTAATTCTTCAGTACACACAGGTATGTGTACTTTTGTGGTGTCATTGTCAGTCTAAATCTATGGGGAAGCAGTCCATAAGACAAAAAATTACTTGCCTAGTGGATTCCCTTTACTTCTTTTTAAGAAGCTCAGAGATCTGTGATCACTAATTTACTAAGGATTTTTTTAAATTTTATTTAAGTCACTTTTAAACCTGAAAATTTGTTTTGGTTTAGATTTTTAAAGTGAGGCTTGAGCATACAAAACAAGTAAAGCTAAGAGTTTCATTCTTCATATGGGATTTATGACTATAAAATATTTCTGGCATTTTGAAGAAGATAAACATTTTGAACTGAAATATGTAACAAAAAAAAAAGGAATTGACATTTAACTGTTTTGTTTCAAAGTGTCTAAGAACACCATCCAGAACAAGAGATGGCACATCACGTTTCAGAACATGGCACAAAAGGTGTTTGGTCTTCATTTGTGTGATCAAAATTACAATTTTCCTCCTGTTTTCTTTTTCTGGAGGTTTTCTTTTTGTTATTGTATTAGGGGTTTTTTACCCCAAATCAGCATCCTATATATATTTGTTTGATAGAGTTTTTTGGTGTTTTTTCTATGGGTGTGTGTTTTGTTTTTTTGTTTTTGTTTTTGTTTTGAGACAGAGTTTCGCTCCTGTTGCCCAGGTTAGAATGAAGTGGCACAATCTCAGTTCACTACAGCTTCCACCTCCTGGGTTCAAGTGAACTCCTGCCTTAGCCTCGTGAGTAGCTTGGATTACAGGTGCCCGCCACTACACCTGGCTAATTTTTGTATTTTTAGTAGAGTTGGGTTTACACCATGTTGGCCAGGCTGGTCTTGAACCCCTAATCTCGGGTGATCCACCCGCCTCGGCCTCCCAAAGTGCTGGATTACAGGCATGAGCCACTACACCTGGCCTGATACATTTTTAAGTAGGAATTTGACAGAAATTTTGTAATGAAGACAAATCAGAGTTTCTCTTCAACTTGAGATTATTAAATTTATAGGAACTTCTTAGGTAATTAAAACTTGAGTTTTAACACCATTTGGAGGATTGTATTAAGCACCACAAATTTAAACTGTCAACTAGTGATTCTACATGTTTCTCAAAAAGCTAAAATTTAGTATCACTTACTGGCTTTTGAATTTTAAAGAGATTTAACTTGGGTAGTGTCTCAGAAGAAACCAGTGTGTGGTTCTCTAAAATTTTACTTTTTTAGTTATGTATTAATATCTAAACTACCCATAGTAAAAAAAATATTATGGCATCAAAGGTATATGCCAAATCTACCTTAAAACCCTGTGACAGGAAATAAAAGAAAAATTCTTAAAAACTATTTGGGGCCAACTTTGTTCCATGTTGGCAAGACTAAACTTTGCTCAGAATTTCCACATGAATAGCTGGCCAAAACTTTTTTGTGTGCATATGTATACATATGTAATAAGTGAAACATACTTGTAGGCATACAAAATTAACCAGTCTATCACAGTAGTTTTCCATTACTTATCACTTCTTTCTAACGTAGGCAAATGTCATATGCCATGAAAAGAATTACCAGTGTACCAGCAACTTCCATGTTATGACTAAGTTTCATGTGAAAGACTGTCTAAATTTATATAATCTAGAGTAATTTTTTTTTAAATCCTGAAGCAAGGGCATTTTAAAATTAATTTTAAACATTGTTTTATTGGACATCAATTTCATGTGAGTTTAGAGAGTAGAAAAAGTAATCTCTAGCATCATCCCATGAAGTTGTCAAAAGTTTTGGCATGTTTATTATCTTAGCAACATATTAATGCCAAGTGTTGAGTATCTAATTTGTTAAAATGTTTGCCTGTCCTCTACTGTTTACTACAGTAATAAATTTTTATGCATCTGTTTTTAGTAACACTGATGAAAATTGAAATATATTTCAAGAAATGGAGCAATGGCATGGAAAATAGAAAATTGTTTGGTTTTGCAATGTGTTACATAATTGGTTGGGTTATAAATTTTCTCCATTTTGTTTATAATAAGCTAATGTAAAAGGTAACACATTCCTTGAGCTAACACTAGGTGGGAAGGAAGTAGTAGGTGATTAGGAATGTAACAGGATATCTGCTTGAAATTGTCAGTTCCACAAGTCAATACCTGAGAATTGATTATTATATGTGCAGGATGCGTCAGATGCTATTAAGGCTTAAGTACTCAAAGGTTATTTTTACTTATCTGGAAGTGCACATTCCTTATTGGTAATAAAAAGTTCATAATCTACTTCTTAAGTATTCACTGTATTACAATAGTTATGATGCCCAAGGCTAGCACAGTAACTAAACTATAATATATATGCTTAATCAAGTACATCAAAATGTATACTTCTGTAAAATAGCTGTTGAATGTTTTAAGAATGTTTCTCAAAAGTACTGAAAGTCTTGTTCATTTGGTTTGAAAGAGTTTTAGTATTTTTCATGTTTAAGATTACCTTCTTACTATGCTTTGAGATATTCATGGAGGAGCTGGCCTCTCCTGAGTTATGTGACCTGAAACAACTCATGTTGCAAACAAATATCTCCTAGGAATAATTTCTTCAGTATAAAATTAAACACTTTAAAGCAGGAAATTAAGCCAAGGAAAGATGTGGGGAAAGAAATGTTCTCTCCCAAGCCTTGTAAGCCTTGTTATGGTGCTTTAAAATGAACCATTTAAGGACTGCAACATCTAAGAAACCAAAAATAATGTTCTCAGATGTAACCTTCAGTCTGTTAGAAGGGACTACCCTAATCTCAAAGTACAGTGGTAATGCAATCAGACAGCTTTTGAAAGTCAAAAGAACTTTCAGACATAGCCATAGGACCAAGGTTCCAATGTAAATGTCTAAAACTAATGTCACTGCAAATTGTCATTGCAAATCTGTTGGCCTTCCAAGTTGTGGGAGTAGAAGAGGAGTGAAACAGATAGCTACTTCTATTTCAGCTGCATTTCACACCGTGGTAGTAGGTGGTTTTATGTTGTTAGCATTAGCCCAGCAAGAAACCACATAAGCAATATACATCTCACATTTGAGATGTTATCTTATTTGTGGTACTTAATAGTTTTATGTTTCCAACTTTCAATTTTTAGAGTAATGAGTGGTATTTTTTCTTTCTTTCCAGAAACCTATTTTAAGCTTTGGATTATGAACCCATATTAGGTTAGTGGTCTTCAACTGAAGGAGAGTTACCTAACTCAAAAAATAAGTTTTGTGGCTAGGTGAAGTGGCTCCCTCCTGCAATCCCAGCACTTTGGGAGACCAAGGCAGGCAGATCACTTGAGCCTAGGAGTTTGAGACCAGTCTGGGAAACACAGCAAAACCTCTTCTCTACAAAAAATATAAAAATTAGCCAGCATGATGGTACGCACCATAGTCCTAGCTTCTCTAGAGCCTAAGGTGGGAGAATCACCTGAGCCCAGGGAGGTTGAGACTGCAGTGAGTCATAATACCACTATAGTCCAGCCTGGGTGGCAGTGAGATCTTGTCTCAAAGTTTTGCAACTATAGATAATGAACTAATGTACTTTGTTGAGTAAGGTAGGTTGGTTGTTAGAACCTAGTCACTGTCTTTACCACCAACAGGTAGTTAGGAAACAAATCCAAACATGCTAGAATACTAAAAGGATTATACCCTTTCTGTAACAGCTTCATCTATTTATACAGGTATTTGTTGTGCCTACCACGTGCCATGTGGTGGGGACCATTCTAAAGTTGAAGAACACCATGTGGAACAAATTATCCTTGTGCTCAAAGAGCTTGGCAGTATGGGGAAGAGGCAGATACAAAAGTTAATTTTAGATAGAGAAAAATTTCTATCAATAAAAGTTGATTTCACATTTGAATCAGGAAAGAAGCTCATCACGCAGATCTAGAGGAAGAGCAGTTCAGGCAGAGGTTAAGTGCATCTTCATAGGGATGGGTATCCCAGATACAAACAAGGTAAGATTATGTGTAGTTTTAGAGGTAATTAGCTGAGATTTTATTATAAATACACTGGGAAGACTGGAAATTTGAAAGATTAAACTGGCTATTATGTGGAGAAATTATGAGGAAAGGGTGTGGGCCGGGAGACAGTAGGAGCCCATTGCAGAAGTCTAGATGAAAGGTGATGGAAATTTTTGGACTAGGATATGAGGAGAAGTTAAGATCAGGATAAGGCCAACAGGATTTGCTTAGGAGTTGAAATTGGGGATTATGAAGGAGAGAAACATTAAAAGTGGCTGTTGGGTTTCTTACTAAGTTAATTGGTAGATGGTATTATTAAATGAAATGAGAAGACTAGAAACGTCTTTTTTTTTTCTTTTATGAAACAGTGGACTAGGAGCTTGGAAATAAATGAAGACAGTGGTATCACAGAGACTAGCATATCAAACAGGAAGTAAGTATTAACTGAATGCTGCTGAGAGGTTAAATAAGGGCAGAGAAGGGCCCTAAAATTTAGCAAGATGCAAGTCTTTGGTAATGTTAATAAACATTTTCAGTGGAATGATGGGAGATGTTCCAGCTCTTCTATTGAAGTACAAGTAATTTCATTTAAATAGTCACTATACTTAATTTCTCATTTAAATTAAAGGGTTTGTTTTTTTTCTTAATTCTTTTTTTGGTGTTTGTGATGGTAGTAAAAACACTAAACATGAGATTTTTAAGTGTGCAAGAGAGTATTAACTACAGGCACAATGTTATGCAGCAGACCTCTAGAACTCTTTCATCTTGCATAACTAAAACTTTACTAACTAATTAGCAATGCCCCACTTCACCAACCCCCAGCTCCTGGCAACCATTTTATTCTTTGTTTCAGTAAGTTGGACTATGTTAGATACCTCACATAAATGGTCATGCAGTGTTTGTTCTCACCTAAAAGTTGGTTCTTTTCTTTTTTCCCTCCTCTGAATGTTAAATGGAATAACTTAGGAAATTTTGAAATAAAGCCAACTCCGGACATTAATAACAAACCGCCTTCTACAAAGTGTGTCTTCCTCTCTTCCTAAAAACCAGTTTGTTTCCTTTTTTTTGAGACAGAGTCTCTTGTCGCCCAGGCTGGAGTGCAGTGGCGTGATCTCAGCCCACTGCAGTCTCCACCTCTCGGGTTCAACCAATTCTCCTGCCTCACCCTCCCGAGTGGCTGTGATTACAGGTATGTATCACCACACCCAACTAATTTTTAAAAGTTTTAGTACAGATGGGGTTTTACCATATTGGCCAGGCTGGTCTTGAACTCCTGGCCTCAAGTGATCTGCCTGCCTCAGCTTCCCAAAGTGCTGGGATTATAGGAGTGAGCCACTATGCCTGGCCTAACACTGTATATTTATAAGCATTTAACTTTAAAGTTTTTCCTTGTTGCTTGTTAACTATAAAATTGTTGAAATCTATGGTTTTACCTAGCATTTGCATATGCCCACAAAAGCTGTCAATTTTTCGTCTGTTGATGAAGAATGAATTTTTTATATGTAAACAAAGCCCTTTTGGCTAATCAATTTTCATATCTCAGAATATCATTATAGCTAGATGTTAATATCAAGATCATGAATTATAGAAAAATTTGGGTTTCTCTAGAGAAACAAACCAGTTCAAATACAAACAATAACATTGAAAGATTATATTTTGGTAATCTCAAATTCACAGTGGAATAACAATACACCTGAAATTATCATGTTTTATTAGGTTAGCACAAAGGTAATTGCAGGTTTTGCCATTAAAGGTAATGGAAAAAAACCGCAATTACTTTTGTGCCAACTTAATATCTGAATATACATACTTGGCTTTACATATTTGAATGCTCGTGAAGCAAGAATAATTAAATTTACAGGCAATCATATCTAAGAAGTAATGGCCATTTTTCCTCAATTGAAATTCAGGAGACAGTTGAGTGAGATTGTGCTACTGTGGAAAAAATAATGAATTCTAGGAATAGTCTACTTTTTTTTTTTTTTTTTTTTTTTGAGACAGAGTCGTGCTCTGTCACCAAGGCTGGAGACCAGTGGTATGATCTTGGCTCACTGCAACCTCTGCCTCCTGGATTCAAGCAATTCTCCTTTCTGAGCCTCCTGAGTAACTGGGATTACAGGCACCCACCATCAACCTGGCTAATTTTTGTATTTTTAGTAGAGATGGGGTTTCACCATGTTGGTCAGGCTAGTCTCGAACTCCTGACCTCAGGTGATCCACCCACCTCAGCCTCCCAAAGTGCTGGGATTACAGGCGTGAGCCACCGTGCCCAAGGTTGCTATCTTAATAGATGCCACTTTCAGCTTCCCAGGAAAGAGTAGTGTGGTAGAATAGAAAGACCTGGGAAACAGGAGACCTGCATTATATAGTTGACTAAGAGTTGAGATCTTCCCACTTAATCTCTCTAGGCTTCATTTTCTTTTTTTTACTTGAGTGATTCTTTTTAACCTCGGGTATGTAGAATAGAGAAAATCATAATCCTTGCCACCTGGCATACTAGCATGTCTTTTCAGTTTACGTTCCATATACTTATTTAGTTATATGTATATTTTGAAAAGAAAAATTTGCATATGCCTATTTTTAATTTTTTTTGCTCTCTTGCCCAGGCTGGAGTGCAATGGCACAATCTTGGCTCACTGCAACCTCTGCCTCCCAGGTTCAAGCAATTGTCCTGCCTCAGCCTCCTGAGTAGTGGCGATTACAGGCATCCGCCATCACGCCTGGCTGATTTTTGCATTTTTAGTAGAGATGGGTTTCACCATGTTGGGCAGGCTGATCTCAAACTCCTGACCTCAGGTGATCTGCTTCCCTTAGCCTCCCAAAGTGCTGGGGTTACGGGCGTGAGCCACTGCACCAGCCTTTAATTTTTATAAATGAAAATTTCATTCTCTTTGGTTTATATTTTACTTTTATTGATAAATAATTGTATATATTTATGGGACATATGTAATATTTTGTTACCTGCATAGGATGTGTAATAATCCAGTCAGGCTATTTAGGGTATCCATCACCTTGAGAATTTATCATTTCTATGTATTGGGAACATTTCCAGTCCTATCTTCTAGCTGTTTTAAAATATATAATACATTGTCATGCTACTCCGCTATTGAACATTAGAACTTATTCCTTCTAACTGTATATACCCGTTAACCAACCTTTCATCAACCACCCCACACCCACATCCTTCCCAACCTCTGGTATCTGTCATTCTAATTTCTATCTCCATTACATCAACTTTTTTAACTCTCACATGTGAGTAGTGGGATTGCTGGATCATATGATAATTCTCTTTTTAGTTCTTTGACAAATCACCATGCTGTTTTCCATAATGGCTGTACTAACTCACATTTCTATCAACAATGTATGAGTTCCTTTTTCTCCATCCTTCCCAGCATGTTGTTTTTGTCTTTTTGATAATAACCATTTTAACTACCGTAAGATGATACGTCATTGTGGTTTTGATTTGTATTTCTTTCGTGTTTAGTGATATTGTGCATTATTTTATGTACCTGTTGGCCGTGTGAATGTCTTTTGTGAAATGTCTATTTATATCCTTTGACCACTTTTTAGTGGGATTATTATTTTTTACTGTTTAGTTCAGTTCCTTATGTATGCTGGATATTAGTCCCTTGTTGGATGAATAGTTTGCAAATATTTTCTCCCATTCAACAAGTTATCTTTTCACTCTGTTGATTGTTTCCTTGTCCTGCAGAAGCTTCCTAGTTTAATATAATCCCATTTGTGTATTTTTGTTTTTGTTGCCTGTACTTTCGAAGTCTTAACATAAAATCTTTGACTATGCCAATATCCTGAAGTATTTCCCCTATGTTTTCTTCTAGTAGTTTTATAGTTGTAGGTGGTATGTTTTAAGTCTTTTGTCCGCCTTGAGTAGATACTTGGGTATGGTGAGAGAGAGAGATTCAGTGTCATTCTTATGCGTATGGATATCCAATTTTCCCAGCACTACTTATTTAAAAGGGTATTCTTTCCCCAATATGTGGATTTACTTCTGAGTTCCCTATTTTGTTTTATTGGTCTATGTGTTTGTTTTTTTACCAATGTCATGCTGCTTTAGTTGCTATAGCCTTGCAGTATTTTTGAGGTCAGGTAGTATAATGCCCCTAGCTTTGGTGGTTTTTGTTTTTGCTCAGGATTGTTTTGACTGTTTCAGCTTTTTGGTTTCAGCTGAAAGTTAGGATTGTTTTTTCTTTTTCTGTGAAAATGACTGGCATTTTGATAAGGACTCTGCTGAATCTGTACATACTTTGGGTAGTATCGTCATTTTAACAATATTCTTTAATGCATAAGTATGGATGTCTTTCAATTTGTTCTTTCAATTCCTGTCATCAATGTTTTGTAGTTTTCCTTGTAAAGGTCTTTCGCCTACTTGGTTAAATTTATCCCTATGTATTTTATTTTATTTTTGTACCTATCATAAGTAGGGTTGCTTGTTTGATTTCTTTTTCAGCTAGTTTGTTATTGGTGTATAGAAACACTAGTGATTTTTAAAGTTCATTTTGTATCTTGGAACTTTACTAAATTCATTTATCAGTTCTAAGAGTTTTCTGGTAGAGTCTAAGTTTTTCTATATATAATATCATGCTGTCTGCAAACACGGACAAGTTGACTTTCTCTTTTTGAGTTTGAATATCCTTTATTTTTTTCTCTTGCCTAATTGCTATGGTAGAACTTTTAGTACTATGTTGAATGACAGTGGTAAAAGTGGGCATGCTTATCTTGTTCCAGTTTTTAGATAAAAAGCTTTCAATTTTTCCAATTCAGTATGATGTTAGCTATGTGTTTGTCATGTATAGTCTTTATTATGTTGAGATACTTTTCTTCTGTACCCAAGTTGTTGAGAACTTTTGTCATAAAGGGATGTTAAATATTATCAGATGCTTTTTTTGTGTGTCTTTTGAGGTGATCATATGGTTTTGGCCTTCATTCTGTTGATGTGATGTACCACTCTTATAGATTTGCATGTTAAACCATCCTTTTGTCCTTGGGATAAGTTCCACTTGATAATCACGTATTATCTTTTTGATGTGCTGTTGGATTTGGTTTGCCAGTATTTTCTTAAGGATTTTTGTGTGTGTGTTTATCAGATATTGCTTGTAGTTCTCTTGTTTTGTTGTATCCTCCTCTGGTTGTAATATCAGGATGATGCTGGCCTCATAGAATAAATTAAAAAGAATACCCTCCTCGGTCAGGCGTGGTGGCCCACAGCTGTAATCTTGATGGATTACCTGAGGTCAGGAATTTGAGACCAGCCTGGCCAACATGGTGAAACTCCATCTCTACTGAAAATTCAAATTAGCTGGGCATGGCTGCCATGCGACTATAATCCTAGCCACTTGGGAGGCTGGGGCAGGAGAATTGCTTGAACCCGGGAGGCGGAGACTACAGTGAGCTGAGATCATGCCACTGCACTCCACCCTGGGTGACAGAGCAAGAATCCATCGCAAACTGATTTTAAAATATTTTATAGGAAGACACTTTTTAGGAGGCTTTTGTTATTAATGTCTGGGGTTATAGTTGGCTTTATTTCAGAATTTCCATCAGCCTGGTCAAACAGTGAAACCCCATCTCTACTAAAAATACAAACATTAGCCTGGTGTGGTGACATGCACTTGTAATTCCAGCTACTCGGGAGGCTGAGGCATGAGAATTGCTTGAACTGGGGAGGCGGAGGTTGCAGTGTGTCAAGATCACATTACTCCACTCCAGCCTGGACAACAGAGTTAGACTTGGTCTCGGAAAAAAAAAAAAAAAAGAAAGAATACCGTCCTCAATTTTTTGGAATAGTTTGAAAAAAATTGGTGTTCTCTTTTTGTAAATTCGGTAGAATTCAGCAATGAAGTCATTCAATCATGGGCTTTTTTTTTTTTTTTTTTTTCGGTTGGGAGACTTTTTATTACTGATTTATTACTCATTATCAGTCTATCCAGGTTTTCTATTTTTTCCTGATTCAATCTTGGTAAATTGTATATATCCAGGAATTTATCCATTTCCTCTGTTTCCCAGTTTGTTCATCATAATCTCTAAGAATCTTTTGTGTTTTTGTGGATATTAATTGTAACATCCTCATTTTCTTTTCTGATTTATTTGCGTCTTCTCTCCTTTTTTATTTTTCTTGCTTAGTCTAGCTAATAGTGTATTGATTTTGTTTATCTTTTCAAAAAGTAAAATTTTAATTTTATTTATTTTTTATGCTGTTTTGTTTAGTTCTCTAATCCTTATTATTTCTCTCCTATTAACTTTGGGCTTTGCTTGTTCTTGCTTTTATAGTTTGTTGAGGTACATCATTGGATTGTTTATTGAAATCTTTCTACTTCTTTGAGACACACATTTATTGCTACAGGCTTTCCTCTTAGCAGTGCTTTTGCTATATCCCATAGGTTTTGGTATGTTGTGTTCGATTTTCGTTTGTTTCAAAAGCTTTTTAAAATTTTTTCCTTGATTTCTTTCTTGACCTAGTGGTCATTGAGGAGCATGTTGTTTAATTTTTATTTATTTGTACAGTTTTTAAAGTTTCTTTTGTTATTGATAGCTAGTTTTATTTCACTGTGGTCTGAGAAAATGCTTGATATGATTTTGATTTTTAAAAATTTCTTGAGACTTGCTTTGTATCCTAGTATATGGTCTATCCTGAAGAATGTTCCATGTGCTGATGAGAAAAATGTGTGTTCTGGAGCTGTTGGATGAAATGTTCTGTATGTCTGTTATGTCCATTTGGTCTATGGTGCACTTTAAATCCAATGTTTCTTTGCTGATTTTCTGTCTATATGGTCTGTGTAATGCTGAGAGTGATGTGTTGATGTCCTCAACTATTGTACTGGAGACTATCCTTTTAGATGTAGTATTTGCTTTATACATGTGAGTGCTTAGGTATGGGTACATATATGTTTAGAATTATCCTATCTTATTGCTGAACTGATCCTTTTGTCATTATATAATGACCTCCTTTGTCTCTTTATACTATTTTTGACAAAGTCTTTTTTATCTGATAGAAATATAGCTATTATTGCTTGCTTTTTTAACCCATTTGAATGGGAGGATGTTTTTCCATCCTTTTACTTTTGGACTATATGTTTCTTTACAGATGAGATTAGTTTTTTGTAAGCAGCGTATAATTAGGTCATGTGTTTAAAAAAAAATCTATTCAGCTGTCTATATCTTTTAAGCACAACATTTAATCTGTTTAAATTCAATGTTGCTAATGTGTAAAAACTTATTCTTTTTATTCTATGAATTGATTTCTGGTCATTTTATATATGCTTTATACCTTTGTTCTCGTTTGTCACTGTGGTTTGGTGGTTTTCTTTATTGGTAGCATTTGAGTCCTTGCTCTTCCTTTTTTGTGTGTTTGTTCTACCAGTGGGTTTTATACATTCATGTGTTTCATGATGGGATAATATCCTTTCACTTGCAAGCATAGGACCCTTTGAGCACATCTTGTAGGACCGGTCTAGTGGTGATGGATTCCCTCAGCTTTTGCTTGTCTGGGTAAGACTTTATTTTTCCTTTATTTATGAAGGATAACTTTGCTGGGTATAGTATCCTTGGCTGATTTTTTTTTCCATCACTTATATATCATCCAATTTTCTCCTGGGCTGTAAGGTTTCTGCTGAGAATCTACCATTAGTCTGATGGAGATTCCCTTATAAGTGACCAGTTACTTTCTCCTTTACTTTCTCTTGCTGCTTTTAGAATTGTCTCATTGTCTTTCACTTTGACAGTTTGACTATAATGTATGGAGTTTTTTTGGATTATATCTGTTTGGGGATCTCTAAGCTTTCTGAATCTGCATGTGTAAATCTTTTGCTAGATGAGTAGTTTTCAGCTATTATCTTGTGAAATAGGTCTTTCATCCCTTTAGTTGACTCTTTACCTTCTGAGACACTGAAATTTTGAATATTTGGTTGCTCTGTAGAGTCCCATATATCATGTATGCTTTGTTCATTCTTTTTTATTCTTCTTAAAAATTCTTTGTCTGACTGGGTTATTTCAAAAGACTGTTCTACAAGTTCTGAAATTCTTTCTTCTGATTGTTCTAGTCGATTGTGGAAGGTTTTAAATGTATTTTTTATTTCATTCAATGAATTCTTCAAGAATTTTTGTTTAGTTCTTTTTTTATGATATCTGTCTCTTGACTAAATTTCTCATTCATATCCCGAATTGTTTTTCTTATTCTTTATATTGTTATTGTTTATCTGTGTTCCCCTATATCTCACTGAGATTTTTTTAACATCATTATTTTGAATTCTTTTTCTGGGATTTTATAAATTTCTTTTTCATTGGAATCTGTTGTTGGGGAATTATGATCCTTTGCAGGTATCATATCTCTTTGCTTTTTCATGTTTCTTTGTTCTTACATTGGTATCTGTGCATCTGATATAATAGTCAATTCTTCCTTTTAGGGGAGGACTTTTTCCTGACAATGTATCTATAATGTTTGTTGGGTAGGACACTTTGGCTTTGATTATGGGTGTGTGCAGTATTATAGGGTCTGTATGATTTCTTTGGCTATAAATAGCATCTGTGGTATATGTCTATGATTTCCTCAGTGGCTTAGGGTGTGGTTTGTTAGTGGAGGCTATGGTGAAATTTTACTGGGAAGAGGGACACCAGGTAGAGTACTCCTCTGGCCCCAGTGGTGGCAGTGGGAGGATAGTCATGCCTGTCCTTGGGTTCCAGGTCAGCATACACTGGCACCAGGGCAGCATACACTGGCATGTGTGTTAGTGGCTTCAGATGGGCCACTTCTTGGGCATTCCAGCACCTTGCTTGGGTGCCAGCAGTGGCATTGGTGGCCTGGTGTGTGGGCAAGTTGTTGAGCTCCTGGGCAGTGGTATGTGAACAATGGCAGTGGCAGTGACAGAACAACTCCTTGGCTCCCAAGTGGCTCACACTGGTGTTGGAAATGGCTGCAACAGGCCTGGTGGGTTAGTACTCTAGCAATCAAGTTATTTTCCAACATTTATGGGAAATTCCTGTGAGCCAGTTTGTCAATCGGTCATACATACCTTTGTTTAATATGTGTTTCTGTTTAAAAACAACTTATTTAATATTTATTATTGATTCATTAAGGTTGAACTCATGGCCAACAGCACTATGACTCATGCCTGAACATAGCTTACCTAACACACACTTAGAAACACTAGACAGCACTTCAGCACTATGTTTTGAGGGCCATTAAACAGCAAAGTCACCAAGATAAAGCCCCAAAATGCAAAAACTGTAGGACTAAATAGATTGCAAGAAGAACAGTTACGGACATTCTGAGAGCTGAAACTAGAAGACAGAGCATCAGCCCCAGCTCAGAATGTGCACTTTGGGTTACTCAGATTTTTCATTAGTCTGTGCAAATGTATGTTCATGAATAACTGTGAAAGCACCAGAAATATTGATTTTCTGGTTACAAATACATTTTAATGAGTAGGTGAATTTGCAAATATGAAATCTGCAAACAATGAGAATTAACTGTACAGCTAATCCAGGTATGCATTAAACTTCCAGCTGGGAACTGAAAGGGAGATTTTATATAACATCAAATATGAAACTGGGGTACTATATGGAGTTTGAATACTGTTCATTGCAGAAAATGATCTAACATTTTCAACAAATTGACTTTCTGTGGTTCCTCACAGCCAGCTGCCTAAAGCCCCCAATATAATGCATCTGCTATATCGTGAGATAGATAGATAGATAGATGGATAGATAGACAGACAGACAGACAGACAGACAGACAGACAGACAGACAGATAGATAGATAGATTATTTTATTTTATTTTACTTTTTTTTTTTAAGACAGAGTTTCCCTCTTGTTGCCCAGGCTGTAGTGTAATAGCGCAATCTCAGCTCACCACTACCTCTGCCTCCTGGGTTCAAGCGATTCTCCTGCCTCAGCCTCCTGAGTAGCTGGATTACAAGTATGTGCCACCATGCCAGGCTAATTTATACATATATATATATATATATATATATATATATTTTTTTTTTTTTTTTTTAGTAGAGACGGAGCTTCTCCATGTTGGTCAGGCTGGTCCTAAATTCCCAACCTCAGGTGATCCACCTGCCTCAGCCTCCCAAAGTGCTGGGATTACAGGAGTGAGCCACCATGCCCAGCCTACATTGTACTATCTTAACCCAAGTAAAAGGACTTCTCCATTCTTTCCTTACTTGTTTCTCACCTTTCTGTGGCAGACTATTCCCTTGCCCTACACACTTTTCTTTAGCAGAGTCTCGGATCTCTCTCCATGTCTCCAGTGACACAGGTTTGGGGTCTGTCATCCCCACCAGCATTATAACTTATCTGCTTATAATGGAGCAAAAAAAAAGTGGGTGGGGAATGAGCACATAGCTTGGTTTAAATGAAATCTGAAACATTTGTTATCAGAGTAGTTAAAAGCTGAAACGAATCTGAACAATTCAATAATCTTACCAGGAGTCTTCTCTCTTGTTTTTTCTCCAGGTACTTGTTAATAATTTGTATTTTATACTTGTGCCAGGGACAGAATCCAGCCAGTTTCCTCTTGCCTGTGACTTTGAATCACTATATTTAAGCGTTTGGTTTTTTTACTTCTGTTTTTTTTGTTTTTTTTTTCTTTGAGACAGGGTCTCACTGTGTCACCCAGGCTAGAGTGCAGTTGTATGATCATGGCTCACTGCAACCTCGACCTCCCTGCCTCAAGCAATCCTCCCACCTCAGTTTACTGATCATCTGGGACTATAACTGCACACCACTACATCTAGCTAGTGTTTATATTATTATTATTTTTTTCGGTAGAGATGGGATCTCACTATGTTGCCCAGGCTGGTCTTGAACTCCTGGCCTCAGGCAATCTTCCCACCTCAGCCTTTTAAAGTGTTGACATAGGCTTGGGCCACCATGCCCAGTGCAACGGTTTGGTTTTTTTTAGTGCTTCTATCTGGGAAATCGGGCGTAGAGGAATAGATTATAAGATGGTTTTGAAAAATACAAAGAAAACCAGATGAGATCTGCAAGTTCACAATGACAGAAGACATATTTTTGCAACTTCCTTTTGAATCTCCTTTGCAGAGTCCTTTCTTCATTTAGCCATAAGAAATGATAG
>NW_022436977.1:16103810-16218390 GCF_009761245.1 Sapajus apella
ATGTGTGTGTGTGTATATATATATATACACGCATATACCTATATATAATATAGGTATTATATAGGTTATATATATATATATATAGCTTTACTCACTAGCCATAGAGCAGTTAAAAATGATCATTGTTTGGGCAGAGAAACTACACGTTTCTGGATTATTTTATTTTGTAGAGCAAAATATTTACTGAAGACACTTGCAGGGGAGGTTATATCAATCTCCATAACTTGGAGAGGACTCTGTCAATAAAAAGTAGCATTTTGTCTTGTCTTCACCAAGACTCCTCTTTTTTGGAACATTTTTCCTTAATTTTTAGAATGCTTTTATTATCTTAATTTGGTCTTTGTTTGACATACAGTTTGGGGCTTTTGGGAGGGCTGTTAGTGACTTCATTCTCTAGTTTAGGTCGCTTATGGCTATACCCCCATATCAAGAGACTTCTTGCCAAGAAATTTTAATTTTTCACTAGTTAAATGTCCATTTTTGTATAAGAATGCATGACATTTAATTATGAGCAAGTTATTTGGCTTTTCTTTCATAATATCCAAGAGTTGGAGTGAGGGCACAGGACAAAAATCAAAGTACTTAGAAATGTGCTTTCAGTCAATATAGGGACAGGGGTTCCATTATTACTATGATACAGCTACCGCCCTTAGAGTCATTATTGTGACTTAATGAAGGCAAAGTGCTGAGCAGAATTGGGTGTAGCAGCATAGATACATCCAGATACTAAATGTGGCTGGAACCTATAAGTCACAGTTTATTCTGGGCTGAACTTCACTGGGTTCCCTCATTTTAGTGAAAATGCTCTGGCTCAAACTCCCACATTTACAGAATAACCCTGGGAATACTTGGAGGTAATTCTTCATGGGATGACCTGTGAAGAGATCCTGGTTCTCTACATGAATTAGCCTATAGCTGTCTTAATGTTTTAATAGTTATCTTCGCATACCCATTTATTTTTTATCTGCTATGTTTGTCTTTTATCTTGAAAGACAATCTCAGATGACATTTTTTATGCCTTCTCCTTAAATTATTCCTATAGTTTTGAGTCCTACTCGTAATCTGGGAGAATAAATTTTTCTTCTGTATGCATTTTCATATGGCTTAGAAAATTATTCTGCAAATAATATGTGTTCACTGGTTAAAAAAAAACTCAAGGTACACAGGGATATATTGTGAAAAGCAAGAGCATCTTGACCTTAGATTAATATCAGTAGATTATTTTCTGCCCTTCCAGAAACTGTGCATATAAAAACACATAATTTTTGCATAAATGGGGTTCAACTAAATGTTCTGCCACTTGCTTTGTATCTAATGTGTACATTTTAAATTGATATAAAGCAGGCACAGCAAGACAGGGCCTATCATACAGCATGACATTTCATAACATTATATTCTTTTATTCTTGACTACAATATAATGTGCCTTTAAAGTGATCTTTTGTTTTAGTATGTATGGCAGGAACACAAGAGTTTTACAATAAACAATATCTTACAATAATGACTCATTATTTAGAGGAAAAAAACCTAGCAAATATCTTGGAAAATGTCATCATGCATCTGGTGGTCTGCAAACTTGGAGTGAGATTCTTGTCTAGTTCTGTGGCATTCCATATTCAGTCTCACAAAGAATGGGATTGTGAGAAAACTCCTTTTACCAGTGGGATGTTTCACAAAAATTTTTTTGACCAAGATACTCCCACCACTCTCAAGACCTATAATCTAGTTAGATTTTTTTTTTTAACAGAAAGTTTAATGCTTATTATTTGTAGCATTTCAAATGTTTCTACTTTTGGCTTTTAGAAAACAACTTCCACCAGTTAATTTTAACGCCTACTGTGTGTCAAGCTATGATGAATGCTTTTGATATGGTACGTCATTTAATGTTCACTGCAACCTGTGAGGTAAGTACTGTTCTTTTCTGATTTCCTTTCTGTTAACAAAACAAAGGCACATAAAGGTTAAATAATGTGTTCAAGACCACAGCACTAAGTCGAGAAGCTGAGCTTGAGACCAAGATCAGCATAACTCCAGGGCCGTATGCTGACCTCTGGGCTACCTAGCTTCTCCTATGCAGTATTCTGTCCCTTCCCTTCCCACCTCTTGCCCTTGCAGTGTCGGTGCACTCTACTCAGCACACCTGCAATGTTAGCTTAAACAGCATATTGCCTTTACCTTTTGTTTCTGCCTTCTAGAAAGCCCTGTCCTCATTTAGCTCAGAGCACCCTGGTACAGGAAGAGTCAGCAGACACTGCCTATTGAACTGAAAATGGGGAGTTCAGATCAGCCAAGTGGCCTCTTTCTGAAACCTCAACAAAGATAACCATCAAATGAATATCAACTCTGTATGCCACATATGCCTATTTACAAAACACTGGCTTTTAGTATGACCTGTGTCCACGGAATAGTGGAAAATAAATGTAACTTGGTTAGCAGAGTATGTTAGAGAGAACTCACCTTACCTAGTCATGAGTCTTCTCCTGGGCTTCGGAAATCTTGAATCTCAGTTCTCTCTCTTAACTGTGATACTCCTGATTCTCCTTCCTATCTACACAGTCTTTTCTCTCACAAACTTATATTGTAAGCTTGTTCTTTTTCTTCTGCATTTGCATCCTCTAATTACTATTTGACAGATGCTTACAGGCATGTGCAAGTGGGTAAGGGTGAGTGAAAGTACATGTAGTGGAGTGTCATGGTATATATGTGTCGATGAGCAAATGGTGTATTTGTGTGTCTAATTCATTCTGATATGCTCTGGTGTATATTCAATAAATGTGATAAGTACTAACTAAAGACACAAAATTCTATCACAAAAATGTGGTAGTAGAGCTAGGGAATTTCTCTAAGGCTCTCTTTCCCTCACTAGCTAACCTGTGCCCTAGTCAAGGCTTGCAACATCTCTTGATTTGATCCTTGCACATAGCTTCTAGATTAGTCCCCTAAACTTTTCTCTTTCAATTCACCCTAGTCGCCAATATCAGGTTTGTCTCCCCAGAATTCTCTAATTGATAATCTACATATTATGAGCTGAATTGTGTCACTCCCCACACCCCCACCAAATTCATATGTTGAAGCTTTAACCGTTAATGGGAATGTATTTGGAGATAGGGCCTCTGAGAGGGTTATTTAGGTTAAATGAGGTAGTGAAAGTGGATTCCCAATCCAATAGTATTGGTGCCCTTGTAAGAAAAGAAAGACCAGAGCTTTTTCTCTTTATGCCAGCACAGAGGAAAGATCATGTGAAGACACAGTGAGAAGCAATTATCTATAAGCCAAGAAGAGAGCTTTCACCAGGAATTAAATTAGTTGGCACCTTGATATGGAACTTGTAGTCTCCAGAACTGTGAAAAAACACATCTCTGTTGTTTAAAGCACCCAGTCTATGGTATTTCCTTGTGGCAACCCTACCAGACTAATGCATTAGGGTAACTTCCTATTTTTCTGACTCTAGACTCTCTTTTACCTGCTACCAAATCTAATCCTACCATAATTATCCATCATCTCCAACCTTTCCCCACTTGGCAGTCTCTGCAGCCAAGTACAGTACTTCAGTGTTTCCTGAATACTGTCTTTTGTTCACGGTGGCTCCTGGTTCAAAAGAGGATCATGCCAACAGATTATTTCAATAGTCTCCCAGGTGGTCTCTGTGCCTTTCCCCTTCAGTTTATGCTCGGTCTACTCCTAGCACAGCTGCCAAGTGATTCTGTTAAAGCATATCCAAATATCTTACTTGCCTGTTTGAAACCTCCCATTGGATTCCCATCTCACTCAGAATAGAAGATCACATTTTTTGTTTTTGATTCGGAGTCTGGCTCTGTCACCCAGGCTGGAGTGCGAGGGTGCAGTCTCAGCTCACTGCACCCTCCTCATCCTAGGTTCAATGGACTCTCGTGCCTCTGCCTCCCAAATAGCTGGGATTACAGGCACCCACCACCATGCCCAGCTAATTTTTGTATTTTTAGTAGAGACAGGGTTTCACCATGTTGGCCAGGATGGTCTCGAACTCCTGACCTCATGATCCACCCGCCTCGGCCTCCCAAAGTGCTGGGATTACAGGCGTGGGCCAACTCACCTGACCAGAAGATCACATTCTTAAAATGACCCCCAAGGCCCTGCCCGGAAACTTCCCCCATTGTCTTTCTGACCTGATCACCTACTACTTACTTTCTTGCTCACTTCGCCCCAGCCATATTTGTCTTCTTGACGTTTCTCTAGCCTGCCAGGCACATCCCTCCTCAGGCTGTTACACTTGTTGTTTTCTGTGTCTGGAATACTATTTTCCCCGAGAGCCATATGACTGCTTTCTTCATTTCTTCAGGCTTTTGCTCATATGTATCACCTTCTGAGAGAAGTGGTCCCTGACCAACTATCTTAATTTGCACACATACATCCCACTTTCTGCTTTATTTTTCCATGGCCACCATCTGTCATACTATTTGTTTCACTTTATTTTTTCTTATTTTTATGTCCTCTTAGAATGTAAGCTCTCTGAGGGTAAGGATTTTGTCAACTTTGTTCATTGCTGTATCTCCAGTGACTAGAACAGTGTCTGACTGTTCCACAAAACAAATTAAATGAACTCCAGGTCCTCTGCCTTCCTTTTCCTGTCTGATTTAATTTTTCTGGTTTACTATCCCAAACCATAGTACTGTCACCTTCAATCTGTTCAGACGTGAATTTGTTCTGTTTAACATGTACTTGGTTTTTAAATCTTCCCAGCCAAATTGTAGCTTTCTTAAGTGAAAAGACAACATAGGATTTCTTTTCTGTAATCCACAGCTCCAAGCGGAGTGCTGGGCATGTAGTCAATATTCATTAGATTTTTGATGATTAGATTCTATCTACAGTGAACTACAGTCTTTCAAGGTGAGGCTGCCTACTGAATAACTATAAAAAAATTTCCAAAGGGGCAGACAGCTAGGCTAAAGGTGTACTTCCTTCCTGAACACTCAAATTCTTTATGATAGAGATTGTCATAGCCCAGAAAAGCCAAGCAAAGGGTCTGTTGTTTATTGGGAGCTTAAGGAAATATGAAGGATGCAGAAGAATCATCAATAATTTTTCAGGTGATGTCTTCAGCCAGTACAAGTATGATTATAATTTTATAATAGTCTATCTCCTGAGTCACCAGCTAAATCTGCTGAGAAGAGGATGAAAAAGCCGGATCCAGGGGTCTATCTAAATACCAAGAGGTATACTTTAAGTTCTAGGGTGGAGTTCTAGAAGCTAATATATACTTACAGAAAAGAGCCGGAAAAAAAAAAAAAAGTTAATGTAGCCACTTTGGAAAACAGTTTGGCATTTTCTCAAAAAGTTAAACATAAAGTTGCTGGATGACCCAGTATTTCACTCCTGAGTATCTACAAACAGGAGAAATGAAAACATACGTACACATAGAAACTTGCACACAAATGTTCATAGCAGTATTATTCATAATAGCCCCCAAATGGAAACAGCCCAATTGTCCATCACTGGATGAATGAATAGATAAAATGTAGTTTGTTCATATGATAGAATGCTGAGCAATAAAAGCAAATAAACTGATACATGTACATGGATGAAACTCAAAAACATGTTAAGTGAAAGAAACCACATGTTGTATGATTCTATATATACAACATGTTCAAAAAAGTAATAGATACAAAGTAGATTAGTGGTTGCTTGGTGCAGTGGCTGAGATGGAGGAGCATTAACTATAAATGAACATGAGGATTCTTACTGGGGTGAAGAGAATGTTATAAAACTGATTTATGATGATGGCTGTGGCACTTGATAGAGTTATTAAAAACCATTGATTTGGCATGGTGCAGTGGCTCACGCCTGTAATCTCAGCACTTTGGGAAGCCCAGACAAGCAGATCACTTGAGGTCAAAAGTTGGAGACAGCTTGGTTAACATGGTAAAACCCTGTCTCTACTAAAAATACAAAAAAATTAGCCAAGGGTGGTGGTGCACACCTGTAATCCCTGCTACTCAGGAGGCTGAGGCACAAGAATCACTTGAACCCAGAAGGCAGAGGGTGCAGTGAGCTGAGATGACGCCCCTGCACTGGAGTGGGGGTGACAGAGCAAGATTCTGTCTCTAAAGGAAAATAAAAAACAACAACAACATTGATTTGTCCACTTGAAATGAGTGAATTTTATGATAGAGTCTCACTCTGTTGCTCAGGCTGGAGTGCAATAGAGTGATCATAGTTCACTGTATCCCTGACCTCTGGGGCTCAAGCAAGCCTCCTGCTTCAGTCTCCCCAGTACCTATAGGTGTGTGCCTGGCTAATCTGAAAAAACTTTTTTTTCTATAGACAGGGCTCTTGCTATGTTGCCTAGGCTGGTCTTGAACACCTGCCCTCAAGCAGTCCTCCCACCTTGGCCTCCCAAAGCACTGGAATTACAAGTGTGAATCATAATGCTTAGCCTAAAAATGTTTTTTTTTAAGTTAATAATTTTTTCTGCTCGTAAAAGGAATACATACCAAGAAAGTACAGAAAAACTAGATTTTTCAATCTAGTTTATATCTGGTTCTTAGACTATCATACAAGTCCTGGATTTAGAAACTTGACCTTTAGTAATATGGGCTTCCTTATCTTTAGTTGGTGAAGTGGGCCCTGCTGAAGTGCAGAGAATCACTCATGATTTCAAAATAGGGCAAGGGTTTCAATAGAACAGAGCTGGTTGGCTGGCCTTGCTTGCTCTGGTGAGAAGGCCACACCAGTGTCTGACACTGGGATCTGCAATAGTGGGTGAGGACTCCAGTGCAGCAAGAGGTGAGGAACAAGGCCAAGAGCCCTAGGAAAGGTGGCCAAGGCAACAGAGCAGGCTCCAGGGTGTCAGTGTCACCTGTAGTCAAGAGTGGGCTGGAGTCTGGAAGCCAAGGGGTCTGAAGCAGAAAGAAGACATCAGCTCTCCCAACTGACAGAAACAAAGGTAGATTGAAACACAGCATCAGGAACCAGATGTGAACCCAGCCATAGGCAAAGACTGTTTGCTACTGCTCTCTCACATGTTGACCCAAAGGAACTGTGTGTGCTGGTATATAGGAACTCTAGTTAACCTTCCTACCTATCCAGAGGTAGGACTGAAGTTAGAGGGTGTTAACCATCAGTCTTGGTGTGAGAAACATCATTTAGTGGGTACTGATTTCAAATGCCATGTGAAATAGGTATTCACTTTCTCATTACTCAAAGAAATTGACCATCAATGTTGTAAAATTGACTATGGTGATGGCTACACAAACTCAGTGGCTATACTAGACATCACTGAATTGTATACTTTAGGTAAAGTGTATAATATGTGAATTATATCTCAGTAAAGCTATTTATACTTTTTAAAAATAAAGAAAAGATAATTGACTATGATGGGCTACTCTTTAACATCTAGAGGATGGGGCCCATGAACTTCTCCCATGTTCAAAATCTCTACTCCATCTGCCTCCCAGTGAACTTAAGGTTTCAACAGTGAAAATTGATTCTTCCATCATTCTGTTGCTTCATCTAACCCTCAAACAGTTTCAGAAAGAGAAATGGTGGTTAAGAAAACTGGGCTGCTTATCCCTGGAGGGGTTAGTGCATAACCATTAAAGGTTGTGGCATAACCATTAAAGGTTGTGGAATAGCCAGAAGCAATGGCTCACACCTGTAATCCTAACATTTTGGGAAGCCAAGGTGGGTGGATCATTTGAGGCCAGGAGTTCAAAACCAGCCTGGCTAACATGGTGAAACCCCATCTCTACTAAAAATACAAAAATTACACAGGCATGATGGCTAACCGGCAGGCTGAGACATGAGAATCACTTGAACCCGGGAAGCAGACGTTGCAGTGAGCTGAGATTGTACCACTGCACTCCAGCCTGGGTTACAGAGTGAGAATCCATCTCAAAAAAAAAAATGTCTGTGGAAAACCAAGTTGTGGAATCCATATATTATACACATAGAAAAAGCCTAAGCAAATAAAAACAGGTTAGCAGAAGTTAAAATGCTAACAGCAGTATAAGAGAAAGGGGAGAATGATTTTTCTCTAACAATTTGTATTCTAATGTTTCTTTGCATGTCAAGAGTTGCCATTCTGTGATTTTTAATGATGAATTATTCTGGAGAGACAGCACACTCAGCTTGGCTCAGAGAACTTGCTCTGTGAGATGTGCTTTTTTTCCTGTGACAAAAGGAGTCCAGGGAAATATGAAAACTCAGGGTGCTAAAAGAAGAGAAAAGAAATAGCAGGGGCATAGGGGAGCAAATAAAGTTACCTTTTGTTGTTCTTGTTCAGAGTTTTTGTTTTTTAGTTATGTGCAAGAAAAAAGTCAATTTGAGATTATAGCTATGTAGGACAACCGGAATGATCTTCTCACATCTTGGCCTCTTCTACTGGAAAAGTATTTTCTTTGTGAAGATACCAAATACAGCTGCTACTCTTCTCCTCTTAAAGGAATATCTTGTACCAACTGACCTGGAATGAATTCAGGAGTATCTTATCTGCAAAGAGAATAGCAAAATAATACAAATACAAATAATACAGATGCAAATAAAATCATTTATGTGGACATAACTAGCTTAACATGAAGGACAAATGTTAGCTTGTCCTCCAGCACTGGGAAAGGTAGGGTCTGTTAGGGGGTGGTTTATTCAGTTCTCACTGGACAGGTAGATTTTGATCTGCTTGAAATGAGCAGATGGTGCAATGGAAGGAGTCACGAAAACTGAAAAGGGCATATCAGTGGCAGAGCCAGAATCAGACACCACGTCTGAGCCTTGTAGTCCAGCACCACGCTTTTCAGAAGCAAATCCAAACCTGACTCTAGAGAGGACTTGAAAGGTTCTGATCTGTCCTCAAGATTCCTTTGAAACAAACTGGATCCTAATCTGGATTTCTTTTCCCAGAGATGTCTGGATTCAGAGGAGAACCAGGTCCAGCCTGCTCTGTAGAGCCAGGCCAGAGCTGAGCCGCAGTTTGGGAGGGCCTAAGGGGTCCAGTGCTTGGATAGATCTGGCTAAGTAGTCTCTGGATCCTTCTGCATTTCAGTTTTCAGTAGTGACAGCGCCAGCTCTCCTCAAAAGTAGCAAACAGGAATAGCTAAGGCACAGGTACAACACTAGTGGTCCCAAGAATTGTTGGCTCGTTCATTAAATACCAGTATATTGCTCATTTGAGAGACAGAACTGGGGAAGATCCTGGTCCACTCTCTGAGGACAGCTTTGTGTCTGAATGTGATCCCAAGAAGGACACATTCATTCAGGGAACACAAAGGGGAACTGTGTGGAAGGTGGAAATAGAATAAAGTGGCATTGTACCTAAGGAAGCCCTGGATGGCTTCACTTTAGAGACAGGCTCAAAGGGTATAGGGAAGGGAGTGTTTTCTGACGGTCTTGGAAAGAGAAGGCGAATGCTGTCTTCTCTCTACTTTCTACTATTCATCAAGCTGAGAGCCACAAAATGTTCTGTAACTTCAGCAATATTTTTTTCTTGCAATTTGAAGTGTGTCTTGCAGAAAAAAATCAAAATCAAATAACAAAAACTCAATGTTTTCATCTGTTTTCTTTCTGAAGATCAGCATGTTGTGTATTACATTGAGATTTTTAGCAGATTCTTCTGATCTTTTGATAAGGTTTAACCAAGTATTCATGGATAATGGAGTTATTCATGTTTAAACAGAATTATTTTCTTATGAAAATTTCCAGAATTATCATTTAAAAGCATTTTTAAAAATAGAGTATACCAACTGTCCTCTGAAAGTATAGCTTAATTGATAAGAAAATGTTTCTCTGTCTTTTTTTTTTTTTTTTTCAAACTAGAAGTGGACTTAGAGATTATGTAACCGAATCCACTTATTTTAAAAGTACTTCTGGCCAGGCACAGTGGCTCACACCTGTAATCTCAGCACTTTGAGAGGTGAAGGCAGTATTAGAGTCTTCCTGACTTCATCCTTCTGTGCCACCTCTTTAAATGAAAAATTTGAAGGTGTTTGTCCATCCTACTCGAATGTCATTGTTTAAACTTATAAGCTGAGGATTTGCAAATTCCTTAGAGTGGAATATAGGAAAATCTTTAACATTTCATAAGTTGTATCCTAGTCAATGTCCTATTTTCAGGACTTTGCTCCTTTTTCCAGAGCAGACAAATTCCCCAGAGTTGCGCAGCATGCCAGACCATCCTCCTTTTTATTTAATTATTTCGAAGGATGAAAAGCTCTTTCATAGCACCCCCACAAAATCTGTTATACCAAGCACCATAAGAAGTCACACATAGCATTGAGCTCAACACAATGCCGGTGATTGTAACTCTCCTCCTCAGCTTCTTGTCTCTCCACTCCTCAGGCCTGTAACTTGTACACGTTCTCTCTTCTGAATGCAGGCTTAACACTAATATACCCAGCAACCACACATAGCTTCCTGCACCCACCTCAAAGTGATAGGCTGTTCCTTCAGCATGAGTATGCAACCATGGAAGACAGGAGATTACATTTTCTTTGGTCTCATGAATGAACTGGTTCTGTTGTGAGATGCCAGGCAGGCCATGCTTGCATAGAACTGCCAACTATTCCAAGGCCCAAGTGGTCCATTTTGGTAGCCATCTCTCAAAATATAACTGGCTGAAACTTAATAACTACGTTCGGCAAGGGATTCCATTCAGATACCTACCCAGGCATATCTTTGGCAAACAATTTAATCTAGAAGCATCACCAGCAAATCCATTGCTCATAGTTAGGCTTTCTGTGGGTGTTCTTGTAGAGTTTTCTTGTTCACTTTTGTAATTTGGTAAAACTTGCTTTAAAAATGCTCCTGGCTGGGCACAGTAGCTCACGCCTGTAATCCCAGCACTTTGGGTGGCCAAGGCGGTCAGATCAGATCACCTGAGGTCAGGAGTTCAATATCAGCCTAGCCAACATGGTGAAATCCCATCTCTACTATAAATACAAAAAAAAAAAAAAATCTGTGTGGGGTGGCAGGTGCCTATAATCCCAGCTACTCAAAAGACTGAGGCAGAAAAATTGCAGGTGTGAGCCACTGTGCCATCCCATTCTAAGTAAGCAGGAGAATTGCTTAATCCTGGGAGATGGAAGTTGCAGTAAGCCAAGATCATGCCACTGCAGTACAGCCTAGGTGACAGAGCAAGACTCCATTTCAAAAAAAAAAAAATCCTCCCCACCAGTGTTCTCTCAGCTGTGCTGCCATGGCATAGAACATTTGGCCTTGGATCACTAATGTGTTCTAGTGTTGACTGAGGGTCATTCAGTCAACCTATCACATCCAACTCGAGCAAAGTGTCAGCCTCTCAGGCAGATCTGAGTACCTGTGTTGCACTGGTTTCTGTCTCACAGATCCTGTAAATCAGATAACTGACTTAGGCCCCTCAATTGTCAGAAAGATCAGACTCCTGTTTGTGACCCATCTCTGGCAAGTATGTAGGACTTTTGAAGGCACATATACTAATCTCATGTCTGGCTTTATTATTTTTTTCTGTTATATATTTCTTTGTTACAACACTGTCATGGTTATTTTATATATTTTTGCAAACCACCTAAAATTCTGGTATAAGTCGATAATTTAATCGTTATTATACTTATTAGTAATCTGATCATTTTAAGTCAATTTATCATTCCATACTGAACAGAAAGAGTTCCGATTCAGTGCTGTCATCTTGAAGAACCATTCTTATTCATGGGCATCGATTTAAAAGTTATGTAGACTGGGGTGGCACAGTGGCTCACACCTGCAATCCCAGCACTTTGGGAGGCCAAGGTGGGCAGATCACCTGAGGTCAGGAGTTCGAGACCTGCCTGGCCAACATGGCAAAACTCCATCTCTATTAAAAACACAAAAATTAGCCGGGCGTGGTGGTGTACACCTGTGATCCCAGCTACTCTGGAGGCTGGCACAGGAGAATCTCTTCGGCCCAGGAGGCAGAGTTTGCAGTGAGCTGAGACCACACCACTGCACTCCAGCCTGGGTGACAGAGCAAGACTCCATCTCAAAAAAAAAAAAAAAAAAAAAAAAAGAAGTTATGTGGACTGCTGCTTTCTGGGATATTTAAAAGCCCATCATCAATTACCTCCTTCTACTACTTATTTCTTACTTTTTGCTGAAGGAAAATTGAAAAGGCAATCAGGAAAGTCCATGTCAAAAGGAAAGAAAAGACAACATTAGGCACATGACCTCAAATTCATTTAAATGTATTCAGAAGTATGGCATGTATATTTAAAAGAATATACACATTGTTTTACCGAACTAGAATTCTGTTGTTCTGGATGAATTGCTAGAATTCTTACCCACGTTGATAGGAACTAGAGGCTGAGCAGACTTGATATGCTATCTAGTAAATAAATTAAAGATATTAAAATATCGTAAACATATAGAAGAAAGTAGCTTTTGTCTTATATGCAATTTCATCTCAAATTATTTTCTCTTTTAATTGTCTAAACTTTTTACAATATTATTTTGTTTGGCTAATGGCTTAGGAGTTTAGATCTGCTTGTGGATAGGAAGTCACTGAGATGTTTAGTGGAGAAAGGGCATTGCTACTTGGTAGTAGAATAAAGAATGGTGATGATCTCATCACCATTAGGGATATTTATATAGAAAAATCACCCTTTCGTAAGATAATTTGCTAGCAAATTTATCATTGGAGAGAATATCTGGTAGCCAGATCAACAGAATAGTATTGTTGAAGACTCTCTAAAACTGTATTCTTTTGTATATAGAAGCGAACTTTTCTTACAATGTTGTGCAAACATATTTATTTTTCTACAACATATTTATAATTATAAAATATGCTTCTTGGGGTTGTTTTTGTTTTTGTTTTGAGACTGAGTCTCATTCTGTCCCCCCAGCTGGAGTGCAGGGGCGTGATCTCATCTCACTGCATCCTCCACCTCCCGGGTTCAAGCAATCTCCTGCCTCAGCCTCCTGAGTAGCGGGGACTACAAGCACACGCTACCACACCTGGCTAATTTTTCATATTTTTAGTAGAAATGGGGTTTCACTATGTTAGCCAGGATGGTCTCTATCTCCTGGCCTTGTGATCTGCCCGCCTCAGCTTCTCAAAGTGCTGGGATTACAGGCATGAGCTACCACACCCGGCCCTATCATATATACTTCTATGTATACAAATATATACGTAGCATTTCCTTACTTCTATTGATAAATACACAACAAATTAAATAAATAGGGTAACAGTTTGGTGGAGAATAAAATTTCAAGGTGAATCTCAACCTGTTTCCACCACAGCCTACCTTCCTGTGGGTCACCTTGAATGGTGAGGCCCTGGTGGTTTGAATTTAGAATGAATTGGCTGTCACCAATCGTTTTGAGATGTTTATAAAATCTGCACACTCTTTTAACTGACATCTATCTGGTCTTCATTGGGTAGAGGGTAGCAGAGCTAAGACTAGAATTTACCAACCTTGGTAGTTGTTGCTTTCTGTTCTTGACTGATTATCCGGGAGGAAGCAAATCTTGATCTTTCACATTCCTGTTTGTTAACAAACACTACATATTCAGCTTATCTCTAGTTTTCTGTAAGTTCTCTGGTCTAATTACTTTAGCTTTTCCCCTCATTCCTTGCTTAGAATTAAAAACTTTAAGTTGGTTGTGTAAACTGACATTGCACAATTTCTTCTAATTCACAAAATAAACTCTCTATAATCTTACCTGGTTATCTATTACAAACTTTGCCAAAGGTAAAACAAACATCTTAAAAACTGCTTGAGTACAATGCTTAGTCTCCTCACGCATTTTAGGACAATCTAATTTTATTGCAAACTATTTTTCACACAAAATCTCAACTGCTATTTCTCGCTCAAGAACCTCCAGTTGTTCCCTCATTTACTTCATTTACCCTGCATTTACTTTTGATAAAAAGGCAGCATTTTGTTGGCTCTAATTAGGTTTGGCTCAACCCATTCGCTTTGCTAACAATAGACTAATTGTCAGTGAAACTCGTCTTTTATCTGTCACTCTGTCCCCTCCTCCATTTTCTAGCTTAGTGTAGTGACAGGAACAGGCGCAGCTGACTTGAAATGAATTATTTTGTCTTTCTGAGCCTCCGTTTTTCTCATTTTCAAAACAAAAACAGCAATACACGTATCTTAGGATTGCTGGGCAAAATTGATCCACTTCCTCCCAAAGACTCAGCACTCAATAAATGTGAATGTCCTTGCCCTCAGAGAAGGACCTTGTAGGAAATTACACCAGGAAAGCAAAGTCACTGGAAAGCAGTAAGTCACCTCTTCATCTGAGTTTTACATCCAGGCTTTGACACACAGTAGATGGTGGTAGTGGTGGTGGTGGTTTTTTAACTAGTCAAGTGCAGCAGTGAGAAGTGGGGAAAGAGTAGATCATGGAGTTCTAGTTAGCTGATTGCAAACAGTCGACAGGACTCACAGCCTGTTTTACCTTTCACCCAGGATATATGTTTTAAAAAATCACTCTCCCAAACAATTTTCAAAAACTTAAAGAAGAAAGCCCACATTCACTGGGAATGGTGGCTCACACCTGCAATTCCAGCACTTTGGGAGGCCGAGGTGGACGATCACCTGAGGTTGGGAGTTCGAGAACAGCCTGACCAACATGGAGAAGCCCCATCTCTACTAAAAATACAAAATTAGCTGGGCGTGGTGGCATGTGCCTTTAATCCCAGCTACACAGGAGATTGAGGCAGGAGAATCGCTTGAACCTGGGAGGGGAAGGTTGCAGTGAGCCAAGATCGCACTATTGTTCTCCAGCCAGGGCAAGAAGGTGTAACTCTCTCTTCAAAAAAAAAAAAAAAAAGAAAGAAACTCAACATTGAAGCTTTAAAAAAATTGTTTAAATTTGTCCCCTCATTTAAAATTAACCTCTAGCTTAATATTGTAATAATGATAAATTCATTCTCAAAACATTTTGCACTTTTTCTTTATAATCTTTATCACGATTATAACTAAATGCCTTGATCCCTGGTATCATTAGCTCTATCTTGAAGGGAGGAACTGTGTCTGTCTTGGCAACCTGTATATCTTCAGTTGACACACAATAGGTGATCTTAATAAACATTTGAAGACTCAGTGATTGAGTACAGTCGTCTGTGTTTCTATTAAAGCAGTGCTTCTGAGAGGCTGTAGGCGAATCCACTTTAAATCCATATTTTCCCCCATTGGCTTATGGTAAAATTATCACCAATGCCTTCTCTCCATTTCAGGCTGCTCTTCATTTGATATTATCTCATTTTAAAACTCTGTTTCTCATTGATCTTCCTTCTGCTCTGTAAATAAATGCTTCGGGGAGATAGGCTAAGGGTGAGAGAGGAAATTTAAAGAAACGCTATTGTTGAATTATTTTACTAAGGCAAAATCTTTTCACATGTGAAAAGTTCTTATATTTTTGTGTAATAATATTAGATTTTCACTTGTTGGAATTTCATTTAAAAATGTGCACTGAAGGCCAGGCGTGGTGGCTCACGCCTGTAATCCAGGCACTTTGGAGGCCAAGGTGGGCGGATCACTTGAGGTCGGGAGTTCAAGGCCAGCCTGACCAACATGGTGAAACCCTGTCTTTAAAAAAAAAAAAAATGTGCACTGGTACCTCCTCAGGACACTCTGTCAGTGGCTCAAAACATTTTTCTAATAAAGCAAAAACCGTGTTTTTTGCCTACATTCATTTTAGCTTCTTTCTAATTCTAAGAAAAAAAGAGTATTTGCTACAACTATACGTCACGTTTTTTTACCCATTCTTTAACCAAGAAAGTCTTGTAAAACCCTGTCTTCAAATCTGTCAGTAGAAAAGGAGAAAGGATTTAATATTTCAATAAAACTAGGGACTTGGAATGGAAAAAATGTACCATGAGTTTGAATTCTTCAACTGCTTATTTTTCTGGGGGAGGCTTTGGAGAGGGTTGTGGATGGGAGGCCTGACTCTAAGAGTTACTGTGATAGGATCTTTTGACAAAGGCAGCCCTTTTCAAATTGTTTTTCAGGCCCTTATGGGTTGGGATAAGGATCTGTGGGCTGGAACTTATGCAAACGAAACACTTAAGCTGGGACTTTTTATATTTCCAGAAAATTTCTGAAGAACATGAGAGTCTTCAACTTTGCAAAACACAATTTTAAAAACAGTCTTCTACACTTGAATATGAGTAGCTCCCATCTTACCTCATTCTTTAAAACAAGATTTTCAACATACTTAAGAATTACTTTAGAGTTTGTGAAGAATGCACATTTCATAGTTATGGAGCTGAGCTCAGATATTGCATGTTAACCTGCAGGCTAGGAGATTCTTATGTGTATGATCAATGAACTATGCTTTGAAAAAGGTTATCTTCAGATAGAAGTGGGCAACTGGGTTTCAACTGACCTCCTCACTTCTCCTGTTTTTCCTGCTCCACTTCCACTCAGTCAGAGGCTCAGGTTACTTTCCTAGACAGTCTCCTTCTGCTTCTCAACGGAGAGGCAGCCTGTTCAGAGAAGGTCCATGATAGGATCTGGTCTTCAATTCATCTTGTCCTCTATCCACACTCCCATCCTACACTTCCTTTTTCAGCTCACTTGCTTATGACAGTTTCAGAATAGTTTTCTCTGGCACTTTGTTCCTTTGTCCACAGGCTCACCATTAGTATTCCCCTAGGCATTTTGTTCTGTACGTCTGTGAACCACAGTGATAATCTGAGAATGCATCTAGAGTGAGGTAATAATGGACACCATATCCATGAGGCCCAGAAATGGGAACTAAGGTGTTTAGCTTAGAGGGAATGGATGTCTTATGGAAGCTAACCAAGGCTCATTCTGTGCAGTTCTATGAATCCTAACTACAATAACTGAGTAAAAGTTATGCAAAAGCAGATTTTGCCTGAGACTCAAGGAAAACTTCCTGATGAAATAGTAGCCTTGCACAGTTATAAAAATCCAGTCACTGTGAGTTTAAATAGAATATGGAGAATTTCCTATAAGGGTTTGGGGAAGGAAAATATGCCATTAGTGAAGATCAGAATTATTCATTTGTTCATTATAAACATTTGTGTCGCACCCATGGTGTGGATGGTGCCCCAAACAGTGGTGATACAAAGATAATAAAACTTATTTAATGTTTTGGAGAAGCTCAAGGTCTAGTAGAGAATTGGACATTTGAGCAAAAACACTGCAATGCACTGAGTTGGGTATCATAGTAGAAGAATGCACACACCTGGCATCAATCACAGGCATGTGTGTGGGCAAGCTTCAGAGATTCTAGCTTTCAGACTTTAAGCTGGAAGTCAGACTTTTGTCACACTTTGACACCAAGTACAGTAGCAACAAACTCCCCTCAACCCTTAAGCTTTGCCCAAGCTGCCGATTTTGGAGCAAAATATATATTTGGTTGTTTTAGCACTAAACTGTAAGGTGGTTTGTTAGGAAGCAACAAATAGCTGAAACAAGGATGAAATGAATTAATTTATATAAAGATCATAGAACAGTTATCTAGCACATGGTAAGTGCTCAACAAGTATTAACCTATGGTTATTGTTTTATTATTACTAATCATTGTTATGAAAGTGGTATTTAAAAAACATTAGTATCAAAATCCATATCAATTTATTTAGCTTTATCATGCCATGAACTGTCTGCTCACATTTCCTGTCATTTCCACATGCTTTTCCTCTTTCTTTTGCCACTTCTACATTGCCCATAGCCACATGGAGTATAGCTACAAAGTGCTAAGTATTTTGCGTTTTCTATTTACCTTACTTGGGCTGTTGCCGTACTCTCCCTTCTGGTCAAGCCACTTTCAGATTGTCCCTTCTGATCCATTCACTTACATGGCAGCCAGAGATGTTTCTGTTTGTTTATTTTTGTTTTTTTCTTTGCAGTTCAAACCTGACCACACCAGTCACTTACTTAAAATCTTTCAACGGTTTTCCACTGTTCTTAGGATACAGCCTTCAGCCATAATTATGGCTTCAAACCCTATATGGTTGTCTCTCTGCTCACCCTCTCCCTGCTGAGTCTTACCGCCTTTACTCACTGCATTCCAACTAACCTGGTCTGTCTGTACCTCCTCTCCTTTCTGCCTTGGGGCCCTTGAACACACTCTTCTCTCTTTGAAGAGCCTATTTATTGAGTTAACTCCTCCTTGGCCTTTCGACATCACCTTAAATTTTCCATTCTCATGGAAGATCCTGAGCTCCATAGCACTTCATCAATGGTATAGAAAGAATAATAATTTTTATTACTATTATATAATCATTTATTTAATGTTTGCCTCTACAAAGACAGGGATGATTTCTCCACAGCCACTTTCCCACCACCCTAGCACATAGGTGGCAGATGAGTGTCAAATCAACTCATTTCAGTGGGTCGTGCTTAAGTTCGTAATGTGTATATATATATATTAGATATGTAAAATATATATATATGGTTATGGACCACTTAATAGCCGGGATGTGCTCTGAGAAGTGCGTTATTAGGTAGTTTTGTTGCTGTGCAAACATCGTGGCATGTACTTACACAAACCCAGATGGTATAGCCTACTACACTCCAGGGCTATCTGGGATAGCCTATTGCTCTTAGGCTACAAAACTATACAACATGTCACTGTTCTGAATACTGTAGGCAATTGTAATACAATGCTAAGTATTTATGTGTCTACACATAGGAAAGTACAGTAAAAATGTGGTATAAAAGATTAAAAAAAGATACACCTGTTTAGGGCACTTACCATGATTGGATCTAGGAGGGTGAGTCAGTGAGTGAATGGTAAGTAAATGTGAAGGCCCAGGAAATTATTGAACACTGCTATAGATTTTATAAACTACCATACACTTAGGCTACATTAAACTTACACAAAATTTTTTTCTTTCTTCAGTAATAAACTAACCTCAGCTCAATGTAAATTTTTTTACTTTATATAAAAACTAAAATTTTTTCAACTTTTTGACTCTTTTGCAATAATAACACATCTTAAAACACAAACATTGTACTCCTGTATAAAAATATTTTCTTTCCTTATATCTTTATTCTATAAGCTTTCTTCTACTTTCACATTTTTTAATTTTATCAGCTTTAATTTTATTTATAAGCTTTTTCATTACAAACGAAGACAAAAATATCCACATTAGTGTAGGCCTACACAGCATCAGGATTGTCAACATCACTGTCTTCCACTGCCACGTCTTGTCCCACTGGATGGGCTTCAAGGGCAGATGACACATGAAGATGTCATCTCCTATGTCAGCAATGCTTTCTGAAATATCTCCTGGAGGACTTGCCTAAGGCTATTTTACACTTAATTTTTTTAAATTGTTTGTTTTTTTGGTAAGTATAAGTAAACACAAAATAATCAATGCAAGTGATTATATGGGGTTAGAAAAAAAAAACATTTTTAAAAACCAGAAACTGTGCTAAATGTTCCACGTACTTTATTGCATTTAGTCGTCACAATAATCTTGGCAGAAAAGCACTTTTAACTTAGGCACAGCAAAGTCACCAATCTCATAAGGAGCACGTTGGCCTTTGAACTCAGTGACTCTAGGTCTGCACTGTAAGAGTAACCTTCAGAATCTGTGGGAATTCAAGCGAAGATAACAGTGGCCTTCCCTAAGACAAGGGTAGAGGGTTTGAGAACAGTGGACAGACTTGAGGACTATTAAGGAAATAGGAATGAAAGGACTTGATGATTGGCTGAAAGGAGAGAGGGAGAGAAAGAGAGAGAAAGTATCAGGCAGGACACTTTGCAGTGCAAGGAATAGAAGCTCAAGATTAGCCTGGACAACCGAATGAGACCCTGTCTCTACAAAAAAATTTAAAAGGAAAATTAGCTGGCCTAGGGGCACAGGTCTGTGGTTCAAGCTAGTTGGGAGGCAGAGGCAGGAGGATCGCTTAAGCTCAGGAGTTGGAAGCTGCAGTGAGCTATGATCATCACTGCACTCCAGCCTGGGTGACAAAGGGAGACTGTCTCCAAAAACAAAACAAAAATGGCATAAACTAGAGGCAAGGCTGTTAAAAGGGAAGTTTTGGGGAACTCCAAGGTGTCACTAAGGACCATTCTCAGCATGCTGGTGGTTAGCCTCAGAATATCTGTTACACTTTCTGGTGTCACAAGCAGACTTTCAGAGCTCTTCCAAAACTTTCTCCGCGCGGTGCAGCATCCTGCGCCATTAGGAACCTTACACGCATGCGTGTGGCCACCCCAGCGCATCTCCGCCTGCAGTTGGCTTCCCTCGGTGTCTAGGGGTAAGCATGCCGGCGGCTGGCGGTTGGGGAAGGGACTGGAAGAGGCCCCCTGAGCCCCTGGCAGGAGTCGGGGCGATGAGCCTAAGGAGTTCTGCGTCCTAGATATGTGGAGAGTGGTATGGATGGGGGCCACAAGGTCCGCATGGGAATGTCCCCTTGGCTTCAAGACACCACCCTTTACAGGGAAGGGCGCCGTTAGAGGAGCGCTAGGGAGTCCTTCTGCTACATCCACCCGGTAGCTTCGCAAAACCTCGCTTCCCACCTCCCACTCCCAGCGGAGTTTTCTTCAAGTCTCCGCAGCCAGGTGGAGCCATATGCCCTGGCCACAGATGCAAAGGGTTCTGGGAAACCAAGTGTCACCTTTTCTGCTTCTGCAGTGGAAGAGAGTGAAAAGTAGGGATTGAGATGGTTGTTGGGAAGGCAGCCAGATCTGCCACAAAAAGTCAAGGGTAACACCCAGAAGTTTCTTTAAAAATTAACACAAAATCACACCTACCATATGGCCTAGACATTCACCTTCAGCAAATTTAACCAAGACAAATGAAATCATGTGTATATATTAAGGCTTGGACATAAAATAGCAGTTTTATTTGTAATAGCCAAAAGCTAGAAATGACCCAAATGGTCATCAACAGGCAAATGAGTAAACAAATTACGTTATATCCATATAATGGTATGCTACATTCAAATAAAAAGGAATGAAGGAATTAATACACACATCGACATGGATAAATCTCAAAATAATTGTGCTTAGTGAAAGAAACCAGACAAAAAGGTACATGCTATATGATTCCATTTATATGAAATTCTGAAAACTGCTAATCAATCTATACTGACAGAAAAGCAAATCAGCAAATATGTGCTATTTATTGTGGTCTATAATTTATACCTCGGTAAAGCTGTTTAAAACACAACAAATGAAAATGTTGCCGAGGTGTTTGTTATTTGGGCAACTGGTGATTCACTGAAAGGACCACAGGTTGAGAGGAAGACAAGTTCTGTTTGGACATACAGTGCTGAGTTTGAATAGAACATGGAACATCCAAATAGAGAAGTCAATGAGTTTTGAATACTAGAGTCTCTTTAAGGAGTATTTGGGCTAGAGCTGCTATTTTACATCTGACGTATGCATATGAAATTTTATAACAACCATTAAGGTTGAATGATGGAGACAGAACCAGACTGCAGTAGATTGAGGGGAAAGCAAAGAAATGTAGAGAGAAAAATAGGCAACTCTTTTGGCAAGTTTGGCTCTTTAAGATAAAAGAAAAATCAAGCAATTGCTGGAGAAGTGTCTGAGCTGAGGGGATGGGATATATATTTGATTTTTAATGTGGAAGATAATTGAGTTGTATTTAAAGTCTGAGTATAAAACTCCAGAGGAGAGGTAGATATTGGTACAGGAGAGATAAGAGATAACTGAGGTCACTAAGTGCATTAATATGTAAGAAAGATTGGGATCCAGAGTGTTCTTCTACTGGAACCAAAAGGAACAAGAGACATGTACCCAGCAGTTGGTGGCAGGTGAGACAGCCATGCTGTGCTCATTGGGAGAGCACCTGCTGCTGACTTGAATTTAAAAAAAAAAGAAGAATACAATTATTATTCTATTCTTATAAATACTTATATATATTCAATATATTCATTATAAGTCCCCATGTACTTGAAAATTTTCTCGTTTTCCCACCCTCAGCAATTATCAGCTGATGGCCCATCTTATTTCATCTCTGTCCCCACTCTCCAGCTCCCCTAACCAGATGATTTTGAAGCAAATCTTAGACTCTTTTAAAACAGAAATATAATTACTATGCCATTATTCAAACTAAATAAAAATTAACATTAATTCCTTAATATCTTCCATCATTCAGTTGTAGAACCAGGTTATTGACCCTGCCTGGTCAATATGACACTGATAGGTCATAGGTAGAGTCTTTTGGAAGAAAGGAACGATTAAAGGCTTGTGCTGAAATGCATACCTGGCTTCTTACTGTACTGCGTGTCTTCCCAGTTGAGACCGGAGCACAAAGTAGAACCACAGTTATAGCCCTGGGTAGCCAAAATGCTCAAGTCCTAGAGCATGAACTGTGGCAAATCCAGACATAGGAGCTGAAGCCTCAGCATAATTTAATTAATCCATTTATTCATTAAATATTTCCTAAGTACCTACTCTGCATCAGGCACTGTTCAAGATACTGGGCACACAGAAGTAAGCAAATTAGACATGGTCCCTGGGCTCATGGCTATTCCAGTCTATTGCAGTGGGCTCCCTTTACCCTTTATGGAGAATCTATCCCTCCCTCCCTTCTTTAGTTCACCTAACATAATACTGCTCTCTCTGCCAATGTGTATTTGTTGTTAAAACAATATTATATATTGGAGGAATTTTTTAAGAAAAAATTCATCTAAAAATAGCTAAATCTTCTCATAATTGTTTATATTTTTCCACCTACTCTTCTAGTGTTTATTCATGTATTAAAATTGGAAGTTGGCTGTAAGCTCAACATTTTGGGAGGCTGAGGTGGGCAGATCCCTTGATGTGAGGAGTTTGAGACCAGCCTGGTTAAAATTAGCTGGATGTGGTGGCAGGCACCTGTAGTCCCAGCTACTTGGGAGGCTGAGGCAAGAGAGTCGCTTGAACCCAGGAGGCAGAAGTTGCAGTGAGCCATGATCACACCACTGCACCCCACCTGGGTGACACAATGAGATTCCATCTCAAAAAAAAAAAAAAAAATGATTGGTAGCAACCTAAATGTCCATCATTATGGAATCATTAAATTCATACAGCCATTAAAAATGAAGTAGATCTGTGTATATGTGCATATTACAAATATATATACTCAAAGTTTGCCTAAGTCAGGGGTTCTGAAGCTTTAGCATCACCTGGACGGCTTGTGGATGGGCTTCACAATCAGTAGGTCTGTGGTAGTCCATGGTGGGACCTAAGACCTTGCAATTCTATTGAGTTCCCAGAGATGCCAATGATGTTCACAGAGGGACTATACTTTAAGAACCACGGCCTGATCATTTAATCCTGCTAAAGCAAAGATAAGTTGTAAAGTCTCTACAGGTGCTTTGTGCTGTTCAAGTGTAGTGTTCCAAAGCAAATGGCTATTTATGAGGCCATTTTAGTAAGTACAGAAGTTGACCAGTAGCAGAGTTTGAGGTAGAGCAAAAGGTACTGAGCTCTGCTTAATAATAGAGTGGGAAGACGTTTGAGTTCTGGGGGAAATTAAGGGAGGAAAAAAGTAGAAATGGGAAAGAAAAATGACTAGAAATAAGTGGTCAAAAGGACTTTGGAGCATACTGAAGTATTCAATATTAAATTATTTGTTTTCCTGTTTTGCAATAGAAGCCATTCAGTTGTCTGCAAGTATTTTGATATTGCTTAGTCAATAGTGTTTTGGGGAATGGAGATCAGAGTTGTTCAACATGGGGTGACGTGGTATAGAACAGAATAAATACATACAGAAGATGAGACCAAGAGCAGGGATCAATAATTCAGCAAAAGCAGGATGTCAGAAGTGACTAGGAGGAATGAAAGCCCAAAGAGTCCCTGAGGAAGGAGAGAGAGGAGAGATGGTGCTCAGATGCACATTTACTTGCTATTATGAAAATGAGTGTGCCCATAATGCTGGAGGACTTGGTAATACCATTGGCCGATATTCAGCTAGGGACTGATATTGAGCATAGACAGCAAGGTCAAGTGTGACAACACTTGTATGTTGCAAATAATGGGGGTAGAGTCATGATTGTAGAAAAGAGTTGAGACAGATTGTAATTAAGAGACCATGAATCCCTCCAGATTCCTGTGGTGAGTTTAAGCTGCTAGAGTTTAGTCAGAAAGAATAATTCCCACAATACCAGCAAGGATTTCCTGGTCAGTAGCTGTGTAGTTCCATTCAATAGGAAACATTATCTTTAGGAACAATCTGTACCTTAATGCCACATGGCATTGGTGTCCAAACAGAATGTAAGGAGAAACACTTATGGTAACATTGCTCTCTTTGGCTGATAATAAATTAACACAGTCTCTGAAGCCAACAACTGTTTCACATTCTAAAAAATATTACTTTGCGATGCATAAAATTTGCTTTTCCACAAGCAATGCAGTAACTCATTCTTTTGTGGAAGAAAGACAGAGTACAGATGCTCTTCCACGTAGAGTAGGGTTACATCCTAATCTATCCATCATGAGTAGAGAATATTCTAAGTTGAAAATGCATCTAATATACCTGACCTATTGAACACCATAGTTTAGCCCAGCCTGTCTTATATGTGCTCAGAACACTTACATTAGCCTACGGTTGAGCATAATCATCTAACACAAAGCCTGTTTTATAATAAAGTGTTGAATATCCCATGTAAGAGTATAATACAGATTATTGCTAGCCCAGGAAAAGATCAAAATTCAAAATTCAAAGGAAGGTTTCTGCTGAATGCCTATTGCTTTTTGCACTCTCATAAAATTGAAGTCTTAAGTTGAACCATCATGGGTTGGGACCATCTGTACGAGGACTGTTCCTACAATGCATCCCACGGGGCTGGGTAGCTTCACATGTGTTCCCATGGCACCGTGTGTGTCATTCAGTCACAGCACCTATTATATTGCATTTTAATGTCTGATCATTTGTCTGTTTCCTCCAGTGGACTGTAGGCAGCTTGAAGTTGGGGACTGTGTCTTTCATTAGGCACTGGAACATTATACAATCTCATAAGAGGAATTTTTTAAAATAAGTGCATCAAGGTTGTATATATCTTGCAGTAGCCAAAGAAAGCAATATTATGCTTCAAAGTCCTTCTCTATAAAATGACATGGTTGAGACCAGGGGCAATGGCTCACGCCTGTAATCCCAGCACTTTGGGAGGCTGAGGCGGCGGATCACGAGGTCAGGAGATTGAGACCATCCTGGCCAACATGGTGACACCCCGTCTCTATTAAAATACAAAAAATCAGCTGGGAATGGTGGTGTGCACCTGTAGTCTCAGGTATTTGGGAGGCTGAGGCAGGGGAGTTGCTTGAACCCAGGAGGCAGATGTTACAGTGAGCCAAGATCACGCCACTCCACTGCAGTCTGGCGACAGAGCAAGGATCCATCACAAAAAAAAAAAAAAAAAAAAAATGACAGGGTTGAACTGCATGATTGCCAAGATCTATAGATGTGAAGGGCATGCTTTATCTCAGATACTTGATATATTCAAATAATTTAGAAGTTCCTGAAGTTTTCCCAAGAATCCATCCACTGTTGATTCAAGTACTTTATTAACAGAGGACAGAATCAGATCCTACATATCAGTCTCCATTAGAAGCACTGGAAAATTCCAAGACTATCAGAGATGAAGGGATGGAGATTCTTTGGGAGTCTGCAGGTTCATCTTCAATAATAAATCACCCTACATGAAAGAAGCCAGAAACAAAAGGTTGCATATGGTATTATTCCATTTACATGAAATATATGAAATAGGTAAATCCATGGAGACAGAAAGCAGTTTGGTGGTTGCCATGGTCTGGGGAGAGAGGAATGGAGAGTGACTGCCTGAAGGATAGGGGGTCTTCCTCAGGGGTGATGAAAATGATCAGGAATGAGATAGTGATGATGGTTGCAAAACTTTGTGAATGTGCTAAATGCCACTGAATTGTACACCTCAAAATGGTTAATTTTATTAGCCAGGCACAGTGGTGCATACCTGTAGTCCTAGCTACTTGGGAGGCTGAGGCAGGAGGATCACTTGAGCCCAGTAGGTTGAGGCTGCAGTGAACCATGACCATGCCACTGCACTCCAGCCTCGATGACAGAGCAAGACCCTGTATCCAAAAAAAAGTTAATATTATGTTATGTGAATTTCACTTCAATTAAAAAAAAAGTCACTGACAGCCCTGACCTGGGTCAAGATTTATATCAAACTTTATTGTCTAAAATTCCAAATAGTATAGTGTTAACTGACTGCAGAAACTTGATGAAGGGTCTACTTAAGTATCTTATTTGTATTGGGTCTATAGTTCCAACAACAGTCTCTTTTTCAAAGGGCTTTAAATTAGTAATATTCATCATCTTCATAATAATAGCTAACATTTATTGTGTGTACTACGTTCTAGATACTCTACTAATCTTTCTGTGGGTATTAATTCATTTGATTCTCACAGTAACATTATGAGGTTGGTACTCATTTCACAGTAACCCAAGTTCACCCACCAGAGCAATAAATGGCAGGCTGAATTCGAAACTCTAATCTCACTGATTGAAAGCCTATGCCTCTTGTTAATAATGCCAAGGACACAAATGACACAGTTCATGGTAGTACATGCAACTGATTTAAAGAGACCTTGTTTAAAGAGACCTTGTTTGATAAGATAAGCAAGTTTTTACATATTTTTCTAATTGCAGAAATATACCTGTCTAGTTTTCAGGTGAATGAGTGCAATGATGGGGTCTTGCTGGTGAATAGCAACCTTGGTGGAGGAGAAGCCAAGCAGACTTGACCCAATTAAAGGAGTCAGAGTCAGAGTGAACATTGTAAGCTTTCAGTGTCTGGAGAAATCCTGTGAGAAATCTGACACCTTCTTTAATCAGACTTTCTCATGGTACAGATGCTGTGCACCCAGGTCTCCGTGTTCCTTCTCAGAGGTTTTATCTCTAGAAAGGATAGGGGGTACTTTCTTCACGAAGGAGTCCTTGCAAGATCACCTATGTGAGCATTACAGTGTTAAAGGATTTTTGGCTAATTTGGTCATTCTGGCAAAATGTCTCATGAAAAAATATTGTGAGCAAAGCCAATATTGATAATTGAAATGTCAAGCTAGGCTTCATGTATTCACTTATCCTGTTTTATACTCTAAAGTATCCTAAGGCGTATATCCTCAGTTTTTATTTTAGTATGATGCAACTCTTGGATATCAGTGCCCTGTCAACAATCCAGATCATTATATCAGGTGATGTGACCGTATGACATAAGTTCTGGTCCTGGGCTTCCATCCATCAGCTTTTGAATAGTACGCTCTTTCAAGGTGGCCTGTCCTCATTCAGAATCAACACTCCACATCTTTAAATCTTTGACACACCACATCTTCTGAAACAGGTTAGGATGCCAGAAACTGATCTGCAGATACTATGCAACATGCGTTCCTTGTGTTCAGCTGCCTCTGTTGGCCAGAGTTTCTGCCTAGGTTAGGGACAATATTTAAGGAGCACATAGTCTCACTAGTTGGGGCCCTTCTTTTTGTTGTTGTTGTTGTTGTTGAGAGAGGCTCTTACTCTGCTAACCAGTCTGGAGTGCAGTGGTACGAACACAGCTCACTGCAGCCTCAACCTCCCAGGCTCAAGTGAGTCTTCCCACCCCAGCCTCCCAAGTAGCTGGGACTACAGGTGTTCACCACCATGCCTGGCTAATTTTTTTTGGTATTTTTTTTTGTAGAGATGAGGTTTCACCATATTGCCCTGGCTGGTCTTGATCTCCTGGGCTCAAGCCATCCTTCTGTCAGCCTCCCAACATGGTAGGATTACAGATGTGAGCCACCATGCCTGTCAAAGAGCCTTCTTAAATCTCAGATTTTAACTGTTCAAGGGGCAGTACCAGAGGATAGGATTGTGACCTCCATAAACCAGGTGATCCCTCCACATCTCATTTAATACTCCCTGACCTGTAGAGTTGAAACAGAACAGGGCTCTGCCAGATAGCGTGCAGTGCCCTCGCTAGGGGCTGAATTTATTTTGCATTTTAGTTAGTAAAAAGCACCACTCAATGAGCTTCAGAATTGCTTTACAACTGCCTGCTTGGCATCTCCACTTAGATGTCTTAGGCCAGCTCAAACTTAGTATGTTCAACACTGAGCACTGGATTTACTACCTTCCTCCCAGACCTTTCCAATCTCAGTAAATGGCTCCATGGCTCACCCATTGCTTAGGCTAAAAACTGAGGGGTGATTTTGAATCTTCTCTTTCTCTCACATCCAAAGCATTATCATATTTTTCTGATTGCAAAAATGTGCCTGTCTAGTTTTCAAGTGAATTAGTGCAATGACGGGGTCTTGCTGGTGAACAGCAACCTTGGTGGAGGAGAAGCCAAACAGACTTGACCCAGTTAAAGGAGACAAAGTCAGAGAGAGCCTCTTGTCTCTTATTTACAAAATATTTCCCGATCCTGAGAGTTCCTATCCTGTCTTACTGTGGCTACTCTGACAGCCTTCCTGCTACTCTCCCTGCTCTCTTATGTCATTATTTAATCAGAGGCCAGAGTCATCTTTATAAAACATAAAGCAGATCATGTCATTCTCCTGCTCAAATCCTCCAGTGATTTCTCATCACATTTAAAAGACATTCACAACTATGAAATATAGCCTATGAGGCTCTCCATACCTTTGTGACCTTACGAGTATTGCTTTTTTCCTGAGTCTGTTCTAACTTTACTGGCCCTCTTGCTGTTCTTCAAACTCTTCAAGTTCATTTCCAACTCAGGGCCATCACACCTGCAGTTCTTCCACCTGGAACATCACTCTTCCGCAGATGTTTTCATGGCTCACCACCTTACTTTTTTCAGGGCTCTATTTAAATGTTACTTTTTCGGAGTGGCCATCCCTGTCCACCTTATGTAAAATACCCCCCCTACATTTTCTATCCCTTTACCATATTTTGTTTTTATTCCTAGCATATATAACTTCTGATATATTTAAGTATGTGTTCAATAAATGAATGATTTCCCATTAGGGCTAGAAAGTGAATTTTCACCACCTAATGTGCAACTTTATATATAAAAGCATTGCATCTTTTCCCTCTGAATACATTTCTTCAAAACATGCTTTCCTCTGGCAGTAAAGAGATTATCTCAATGCTCTTGAATCTGAGTCCACACTAATCATACCAATATACAATTTCAAGAACAGGAAAGTGCCCGCAACAAAGATCTCAGAAGAAATCAGAGTAATAGCACTGAATCACAGATTCCCATTGCATGCAAACATCTCTCCCCTGCAGCACTGGGATTGCAAAATGTTACATGTGATAAAGATCAAAGGCTGTTACAGGGGCCTGGGTGGAGTAGGCAAGGACTTCAGGACTGAGTTACACCACTGAAAGTGTTAGGATGTTATCAAATTCTGACCTAGGACCTGACTTCAGTGAGAATAAGGGAGCTGAATGCTTCAGTCTTGCTTTATTTCACTCAGTCCATTTCCTAGTACAACAACATAGTAACAAGCCACAGGCCACAGCCAGGACTAGCAGCTCTTTCAGTGCTGCCTGCTTCTGAGTAGAGCATTTGCAGGGTGAGAAAATAGAAAAGGAAAAAGTAAATGATTGAGAGATGGAAAAGGGAAAGAGAGTAGCAGGATGGGAAAGGAAAAGCTGGATAGAAAGAAGGAAATACTTGATGGCCAGGGCTGAGCAGCAGAGAAGGGTCAGCACGTGAGTGATTCTAGCAGTCACCTCCCTGGTGCTGGCGCTGCAGTCAGGCTTTGGTAACGGGTATGCTGAGAAACAGGAGAGCTTCACACACAGGGCTCTGCCTGATGTGGCCTGTCTTTTGTTTCCTTTCCCTTGTCACTCTTATTTCTCCTCTCCTTTCTTTATTTCCTCTGCGTATTCCTTGTCCCTGCGCGTTCCTCCTGACAAACACCCTATCTTACCATCATTTGCAATGGACACATTTATTGCCTGCAAAGGAGACACTAGATTTTCTTGGGCCCTGGGAAAATAGATTAACAGACATAGGGACATCTATACCTGTGGAGCAGCTTTGCTGAAGCAGTGACTGCTCTTCTCTAATCCCAGCTGATTGGGACATCCAATATTATTTCCTCATACTGCAATCGGGTTGCGAATTTGACACAAGGACCTTTCCCCTGGAGGCTTAGTTCCCTTTTCTGTCCCAGACAGATCACTTTGATATGGAAGGGGGGCAGGGAAGTGCTGGGAAGGGAAGTGTGGGTCCCTGTGCCCACGGACCTCGGTGAGAACAGGCACTCCTGCCTTCGTGCTCGAATGTTGCTTTTCCCAAGACCACCCTGGTCCACTATACCTTCATCCTATGCCTTTAAAACCCCCTGAGACCATAGCAGGCAGGCACACAAGTGGCTGGACGTCGAGAGGAACACATTGGCAGAGGAAGACACAAGCAGCTGGAGTGTGAGAGGACATCGAGGGTGGAAGAGCATGGCAAGAGGGTGGGACATGGACTGGTGGAACCAGGAGGAGTTTGGTAGTCGGAGGAGGGCCCAGGCCCGGGCCGCTGAGCTGCCTGACTCAGGGGAAACCATCTCACTTGTAGCTCCCCCATTTGCTGAGAGCTGCTTCCATTCCATAAAACCTTGCACTCATTCTCCAAGCCCACATGTGATCCAGTTCTTCCGATACACCAAAGCAAGAACTCTGGGATACAGATAGCCCTCTGCCTTTGCCATAGGCAGGGATCTAATTGAGCTAACACAAGCTGCCTATGGACGGCTAAGCTAAAAGAGCACATGGTAACACATGCACACTGGGGCTTCAGCTGTACACATTCACCCCTAGACACTAACGTGGGGTCAGAGCCCCAGAGCCTGTCTATCTGCTCCCCTAGAGGTTTGAGCAGCCGGGCACTGAAGAAGCAGGCCATACCCCCATCACATGCCCTACAAGGGGTACAAAGGAACTTTTCCCGTTTCACCTTCACTAGATTTGTGGTTATTTTCTACACCAGGGCATTTCTGAGTGATGCACCATTTAGGAGGCCTTGCCCAGGACCTAACAGCCTGTGAGCTCCAAGCTAAACTATGAAGTGTGTTAGCCTCACCAACAGGAAGGAGTTGTTTTCTTTTTTTTTTTTTCCCCATTTATTTTATTGCATTTTAGGTTTTGGGGTACATGTGAAGAACATGCAAGATTGTTGCATAGGTACACACGTGGCAGTGTGATTTGCTGCCTTTCTCCCCATCACCTAGATCTGGCATCTCTCCCCTTGCTATCTCTCCCCAACTCCCCACCCCTCACCGTCCCTCGCCTATTTCCCCCCAACTGACCCCAGTGTGTAGTGCTCCCCTCCCTGTGTCCATGTGTTCTCATTGTTCAACACCCGCCTATGAGTGAGAACATGCGGTGTTTGATCTTCTGCTCTTGTGTCAGTTTGCTGAGAATGATGGTTTCCAGGTTCATCAATGTCCCTACAAAGGACACAAACTCATCATTTTTGATGGCTTCATAATATTCGATGGTGTATATGTGCCACTTTTTCCCTGTCCAGTCTATCATTGATGGGTACTTGGGTTGGTTCCAGGTCTTTGCTATTGTAAACAGTGCTGCAATGAACATTCGTGTGCACGTGTCCTTATAGTAGAACGATTTATAATCCTTTGGATATATACCCAGTAATGGGATTGCTGGGTCAAATGGAATTTCTATTTCTAGGTCCTTGAGGAATCGCCACACTGTCTTCCACAATGGTTGAACTAATTTACACTCCCACCAACAGTGTAAAAGTGTTCCTATTTCTCCACATCCTCTCCAGCATCTGTTGTCTCCAGATTTTTTAACGATCGCCATTCTAACTGGCGTGAGATGGTATCTCAATGTTGTTTTGATTTGCATTTCTCTGATGACCTGTGATGATGAGCATTTTTTCATATGTTTGTTGGCCTCATCGATGTCTTCTTTTGTAAAGTATCTGTTCATATCCTTCGCCCACTTTTGAATGGGCTTGTTTTTCTCTTGTAAATCTGTTTTAGTTCTTTGTAAATTTTGGATATCAGCCATTTGTCAGATGGGTAAACTGCAAAAATTTTTTCCCATTCTGTTGGTTGCCGATTCACTCTAATGACTGTTTCTTTTGCTGTGCAGAAGCTGTGGAGTTTGATTAGGTCCCATTTGTCTATTTTGGCTTTTGTTGTCAATGCTTTTGGTGTTTTGGTCATGAAGTCCTTGCCTACACCTATGTCCTGAATGGTTTTACCTAGATTTTCTTCTAGGGTTTTTATGGTGTTAGGTCTTATGGTTAAGTCTTTAATCCATCTGGAGTTAATTTTAGTGTAAGGTGTCAGGAAGGGGTCCAGTTTTCTGCACATGGCTAGCCAGTTTTCCCAACACCGTTTATTAAACAGGGAATCCTTTCCCCATTGCTTGTTTTTGTCTGGTTTGTCAAAGATCAGATGGTTTTAAATATGTTGTGTTGCCTCCGAGACCTCTGTTCTGTTCCATTGGTCTATATCTCTGTTTTGGTACCAGTACCATGCTGTTTTGATTACTGTACCCATGTTGTACAGTTTGAAGTCCAGTAGTGTGATGCCTCCTGCTTTGTTCTTTTTGCTTAGAATTGACTTGGCTATGCGGGCTCTCTTTTGGTTCCATATGAAGTTTAAGGTGGTTTTTTCGAGTTCTGTGAAGAATGTCATTGGTAGCTTGATGGGGATAGCATTGAATCTGTAAATTACTTTGGGCAGTATGGCCATTTTCATTATTGATTCTTCCTAACCATGAACATGGAATGTTTCTCCATCTGTTTGTGTCCTCTCTTATTTTGTTGAGCAATGTCTTGTAGTTCTCCTTGAAGAGGTCCTTTATGTTCCTTGTTAGTTGTATTCCTAAGTATTTTATTCTCTTTGTGGCAATTGTGAATGGCAGTTCGTTCTTGATTTGGCTCTCTTTAAGTCTGTTATTGAAATTGAGGCAGCAATTAAGAGCTTACCACCCAAAAAAAAGCCCAGGTACAGACGGGTTCACAGCCGAATTCTACCAGACATACAAAAAGGAGCTGGTACCATTCCTTCTGAAACTATTCCAAACAATACAAAAAGAGGGAATTCTTCCCAAATCATTTTATGAGACTAACATCATCCTGATTCCAAAACCCGGCAGTGACTCAACAAGAAAAGAAAACTTCAGGCCAATATCCATGATGAACATAGATACAAAAATCTTCAATAAAATACTGACAAGCCGATTGCAACAGCACATCAAAAAGCTTATCCACCATGATCAAGTAGGCTTCATCCCAGGGATGCAAGGCTGGTTCAACATACGCAAGTCTATAAACGTAATTCACCACATAAACAGAACCAAAGGCAAAAACCACATGATTATCTCAATTGATGCAGAGAAGGCCTTTGACAAAATTCAACAGCCTTTATACTGAAAACCCTCAATAAGCTAGGTATTGATGGAACGTATCTCAAAGTAATAAAAGCTATCTACGACAAACCAACAGCCAATATCATACTGAATGGGCAAAAGCTGGAAGCATTCCCCATGAAATCTGGCACTAGACAAGGATGCCCTCTCTCACCACTCCTATTCAATATAGTACTAGAAGTTCTAGCCAGAGCAATCAGGCAAGAAAAAGAAATAAAGGGTATTCAAATAAGAAAGGAGGCAGTCAAATTGTCTCTATTTGCAGATGACATGATTGTATATCTAGAAGACCCCATCGTCTCAGCCCAAAAGCTCCTGAAACTGATAAGCAACTTCAGCAAAGTTTCAGGATACAAAATCAATGTGCAAAAGTCACATGCATTCCTATACACCAATAACAGACTTAAAGAGTTGTTTTCTTATGTACAAGTTCTTTTGCTTGCCATATTCAAATTCCAGCTCTCCTGCTTTCTATCTATGTAGGGATTTTGCGTAAGCTAATTAACATACCATAAGTCTCAGTTTCTCCTGGAAAAAAAAGAAAAAGACAGTAGCTTTTACCTCAAGAGCACTTGCTAAGGTTGGATGAAATGTTTTCTGTAGAGGGCTTAGCACTGTTTCTGGAACAATCCGTGTAAGCTGTTATTATTACTACTTGGTAAGAGGTCATTGTGAACAGCCTCTTATCATTCGTTGTTCTTGATCACCAGGGGCTGTAGTTTTATTATTTATTTTAGAGACCGTAATCAGTTCAAAGCCTGTGAATCATGACCTGTTAGAGTTTGGCACAGCTGGGAATCTGGAGACCCTGTGGTCAGCTGGCAAGCGAATGGCCTGCCTGTTACAAGCCAATGTGAAGACGCGGTACAGGTCAGCCAGAAGCGACAAGACCAGGATTGCTGCAGTTGTCTTCCTTAAGAGCTCTACCAGCTCTGATTGAGGACGGACTGGAGAAGAGGCGGGGATTTTATAAGCAGGTGTATTTTCTGAGTGACTTTGATATCGATGGGTCTTTTGAGATTAAAGCACCACATGATAGTATTGGTACCCTTCTCTGTATCTCCAAAACAATTTTAAAGTTCTATTTTATTATAAATAATTTCTTATTTCCCTCAATATTTATCTTATACTACCTTCTACCCCCAGGACCCAGATAACACAGGGCCTAGATCGTTTGGCAAGGGAGCATTAAGTTGATATAATTGTCCACGTGAAGATTCCAGCTATCCTTTAAATGGATGGGATTTACATTTTCGTGGGTATACCCTGTTCTGTTTTGGAGTCAGTGATGGGTCTCTGGATCAAGCCAAGTGATACATTCCACCGGGTTAGTCCTGGGCCTCATTTCTCACATTCCCCTTGACTATTTTAGGCTCTTCCTAACCTTCCAACCTCATTTACACAGGCCCCAGAGCAGGGGGCAGTGGTTTCTCCTACCCCATTTTTAGAGAATGGGCAGACACTCCATTGCAAAATAGGCCTGAGAACCTCCAAGTCACATAGATTAAAAACTATGTCACACGCACATAGATGAACAGAAAGTAGGAAATATTTTTCTTATGTTAGAAAGTTAAGTTGGTGGGTGATTTTTTTCTTTTTTATTTTGCTAGTATTGCTCTGATGTTATTTATGCAAAACACTTAAAACTCTTTAGGAAAAAAATTCTGTCATCTATAATACATGCTTCTGGTCCTGGTATTTTTTGGAGAAGGAATGTTTTCAGAGATGGTATCTCTGCTGGTTTTAGTTATTTAACTAGTACTTGTTATTTTCCCTCTGAGACTGGTGATATAAGTCTTGCTTATCATTGGAAGCCTTAGGGAAACTTGATGATGTGCCAAGGTTAACAAGAGTTATACATTCACAGGTTGAGCTTCATAAATTTTGATTCCAAAAACCAGGTCCTGCTGATGAAGAAAACTCCTGCTGGTTCAGAAAGGACATTCCAGAAAGAATGTTAGGTTTGGGAAGCTGTGGATATGAGTCACTGACATGAAAAATCTAGATAGCTTGTTCACAAAGGTTTCTAAAGACAGACTAAAAAAAACATTGAGGTGTTTTTTTTTTTAATATTAAAAATAGAGACGAGGTTTCACCATTTTGGCCAGACTGGTCTAGAACTCCTGGCCTCAAGTGATCTGCCAGTGTAGGCCACCCAAAGTGATGGGATTACAGGCATGAGCCACCATGCCTGGCCAGAAAACACTGAGTTTTGAAGGAGATTTTTCAATTTCAGATTGGATAGCACTTCTAAATGAAGGGAGACTATCAAAGATTTATAGTTTTTACTATCATAAGACAGCATCCTCTAGAGAAAGATTGAGATGTGGAATAGTTCATGAAGATGATGTGTTAGGCCAGGCACGGTGGCCCATGCATGTAATCCCAGCACTTTGAGAAGTCGAGGATGGCAGATCACTTGAGCTCAGGAGTTTGAGACCAGGCTGGGCAATATTGCAAAACCCTGTTTTTACAAAAAATACAAAAATTAACCTAGTGGGGGTGGTGTGAGCCTATAGTTCTGGCTACTGGGAGGCTGAGGTAGGGGGATCACTTGGGCCTAGGAGGTTGCGGTGAGCCAAGGTGATGCCACTGCCCTCCAGCCTGGGTGACAGAATGAGACCCTGTCTAAAAAAGAAAAAAGAAAACAATCTGAAGGACATCATAGTAAATCTGGGAAGTTATTTCCTGTTTTTAGCTAGAATGGTCTGAAGACTTCAGAGCCATAAAAAGGAATGTCATGTCTAATTTTTAGCTGGTTCTCCAAGACCATTTATGTATTTAAGCATTCTTTTTCAACTCGCTCTTACCTAGATTATTCACAAGACAGATAATTATGAAGTTGATCTTACCATCCAAAAATCATTTTTTGATGTTATCATCTTCTGTTTTCATTTTACTTACATGCATCTAATATTCTCAAAGGAGCTAGGGAGTTTTCCATTTAAATCAACCATTTAATTACCTGTCTTCCTTCTTCTGGTAAATGTCTGAGTCAGCTCTAAAGGCAACCCCATTTGTTCATTCAAAAAACACTGTTGAGTAATTTATTGAGAAGTGTACACACTTAGAAAGGAAATAATTACATAAATAATTACACACAGCACACAAATAATTTCAGGCAGGATATGGCACAAGAAGCTAGAGGAATTTTGAGGAGGATCTGTTTCATCCAGGAAATGAAGAAAATGATTTTCAATATAAAAAGGACATACTAAGTAGGAAAAAGACTGTGTGAACAAAGTCAGGGATGGGAGAAAGCACAGAATACATTTGGGACAGGCAGTGAGCCATCATTGAAGTTTGTAGACTAAGTAAAGTGCATGCTCAGAGCTTCCATTTGGAATAGCAGTAATAAATGTGTTCTGAGGGCTCGCTATGTGCTAGGCAGTGTTCCAAGCACTGGGAATACTGAGTAATGGGCAAAACAAACAAAATCCTTGCCTTCCTGGAGTTTATATTTGAGATGAAAATGACAGTCAATAAACAAAAAAGACAAATATACAGCATTTTGGATGATGATAAGTGCTGTGGAAAAAAGATGAAAAGGAGAGGGAGTGTGTGTGTTTGCTTGCTGTTTTCTTTATTTAAAATTTCAATAGCTTTGGGGGGGTATAAGTGGTTTTTGGTTACATGAATGAATTGTATAGTGGTGAAGCCTGAGGTTTTAGTGCACACATCACCCAAGTAGTGTACATTATACCCAATATATAGTTTTCTAAATCTTTCACCCCCTCTTCCATCTTCCTCCTTTTGAGTCTCCATAGTCCATTAAATCACTATGTATTGCACAGTATTGCATGCTACTTTAAAGAAGGTGGTCAGGAAAGGCCTCACTTCAAGGTCACATTTAAGAAAAGGCCTGAAGTGAGGGCTTGAGCCATTTGGATTAACTGGGGGAAGAGAGGTCCTGCCAGTGGAAGCAGCAAGGCCAAGGGATCTGAAGATGAGCGTGTGCTTAGAATGACAAGGGAACAGCAAGGAGTGAGCAAGTAAACAGCAAGTGAGTGAAGAGTAGGAATTAAGGCCAGAGGCGTAGTAGGGGCTTAATCATAGAGACCTCAACAGGCACTCTAAGGACTTGGGCTTTTACTCTGAGATGGGACGCTCCATTGGAGTGCCTTGGAAGAGAGGATTGGGAGATTATCTGCTCCAGAGATTCTGGAACAGATTTAATCGGTCTAAGAGGGGCCTGAGCATTCTAACTTTAAAAGTGCCACAGACTGAGAACCACTCCTTTAGTGCTTGCAATGTGTTCTCACATTCATTACCTCAACTTGAACCTCTCAACAGCCCCATGCATTGTACAGATGAGGAAACTGAGGACCAGTGAAGCATAAGTGACTTTCGAGGGCACATGGACTGAAATGGGTATAGAGAAAATTTAAACCCAAGTTATCAAGTCTTAGTCTAGTAGTGCTCTTTCCATCATTACACTTACATTATGAATGGAATCTTTTTCCTTTTTTCTTATCAGTTTGCCACTAGTTTATAGGAATTTTGGTGGATTCATCTTATGTGCTCAAAAACATAGAGATATTATCTCTAATAATTTTTGATTCGTACTAACTTTATTCAGGTTGGATTCCATGGTCTGACACCCTAAACCTCCCCTTGTCATTAGATCATGTTACTCTCCTGAAAATGATGAGAGGTAGATGCTCCAGTTCAGCTGTGTTCTGGCCTCACTATTTGCCCAAAATTTGTTTTTCGGCTTCACCTTCAGCATTGGCCTTTGGAAGGTCGAATTGTCAAATTTCTATTTCACCTTCTGGCAAGTCTAAACTTGGTATGACCTTCCCATCAGGTGATCTCAGTGAGTAACCATTATATCTAATCAGCATAACTATGTAAATTATAAGAACAAAGTATGTTAGTCAGAGTTAGTGTTAATATATGAATATGCACTTTCAAATATAGGTAAGCATTTTGGATGTATTTCCTCATGTTGAAATTCTATTAATGGCTTAATATAAACCTCAGGAATAATGGTAATTGTGAAAATTGTTAATTTTATGCAAAAATGTAGAACTTCAAGTAGTTAAATAGGAAAATAATTGAAAATTAATATAATTATACAAAAGATGGGCTACATAAATTTAGGGAGAAAATTACATCTTTTTGAACCACCAATATACATACAACGTAATTAACAATAAAAGGCATGCAGAAATAAATACATATTAAAAAGTAAAACTTTAATTGAGAGTAACAATCTTAGGTGTGCATCTGAAAATATCCACAAAGCATCTTCTTCAAGCACAGTGCAAACTTCAGTTTCTAGGGGGTTTCAATGAAATAGAATCATGTTCATTGGCCAAATCTTTGAAGAGCAGGTAAGACTTAGTTCCTGTTAGAAAGGAAGGGAAGCTTCATAACAGACGATGACATCACTATCAGAAGTATCCTATACTAGGAGAGCTAGCCAAAAATAATCTTGCTCGTCATCTGACTTTGGTTAATAGTAGACTTTCACATTTAAAATCGCAATGTGCAGTATTATGACTATAGGAACACTGATAAAGCTAAGAAATTGGTCCTGTATTATTTCAAACTTCTGAAGTTTGATTCCTGCTAAATAAGAAATCATGTTTAACCTTCTTCTTGGTATATATTTTTATGGATATGTTATTAGTATATGTTCTAAAATTATATGAGATTCCTAAAATTCTTACATGTCTTGGTATATGTTATCATTCATAGTTACAGTTAGTATGTTTAATTATTGTAGGCCGGAAATAACCAAATTTCCTCATCAACTGTGTCTTTAATTATGACCATTTTAAGTCTTGTTTCCAGTTAATTGCTTAATTCTGATGCATTTTCTGAAAGCTACTTATAAGCAAGTAAAATCCTAGAGTACTGTGTCTTTAAGGAGGCTCATGGTAAGGATGGAAAGGACCCTGAGAAGCACTCTTGAATACAGGGCTCTGATAACCTTAGGATCATATGATTTGGACTGGGTAAGAATTCCTAGAACTCTCATGAAGAGACTGATTCATAAAACTGCTAGCCCAAGCAGGACAAGAATTAATTGAATATCAAGAAAAAATTTTGCCAAATGTTATGCAAAATGAGCCAGTACTGAAATTATTAAGAAATTCAACTTAAATGAACTCCGTGGGCCAAGCCAAATTACCTACCATAACTGATTTATTAAACAGCGCTGTGCACAAAATTGGTATCTAGGAATGACAAAAATCCAATGTTAAAGTACAGAATCATGGATGGCTGCCTGGTACTTCCTGAGTCCTTACAGCATCCATTTATTATCATTATTATTATTATTATTTTATTTTATTTATTTTTTTTTTGAGACGGGGTTTCGCTCTTGTTACCCAGGCTGGAGTGCAATGGCGCGATCTCAGCTCACCGCAACCTCCGCCTCCTGGGTTCAGGCAATTCTCCTGCCTCAGCCTCCTGAGTAGCTGGGATTACAGGCACGCACCACCATGCCCAGCTAATGTTTTGTATTTTTAGTAGAGACGGGTTTCACCATATTGACCAGGATGGTCTCGATCTCTTGACCTCGTGATCCACCCGCCTTGGCCTCCCAAAGTGCTGGGATTACAGGCATGAGCCACTGCGCCCGGCCCCATTTTTTATTATTTATTTATTTGTTTTTATTGAGATGGAGTCTCTCTCTTGTCTCCCAGGCTGGAGTGTGGTGACCCGACCTTCGCTCACCACAACCTCCCGCCTCCCGGTTCAAGCGGTTCTCCTGCCTCAGCCTCCTGAGTGCTGGAACTACAGGCGCTTGCCACCACGCCTGGCTGATTTTTTTCTATTTTTAGTAGAGACGAGGTTTCACCATGCTACCCAGGATGGTCTCAATCTCCTGATCTCATGATCCACCGGCCTTGGCCTCCCAAAGTGCTGGGATTACAGGTGTGAGCCATCGCACCTGACCAGCTTCCATTATTAAAAGCTCTATACTCTATGACTCATCAGGAAAGAGATAAAATGATCCAAATTGTGTGTGTGTGTGTGTGTGTGTGTGTGTGTGTGTGTGTGTGGTGACTATTCTAAATTGCTAAAATGGCTTATGATCAATGTTTAGTTTGTCAAATTCAAAATTAAGGGAAAATATCAAAATTTCAGCTACATTTCTGCTACATGATGAGCCATTTGAATATTTAGGGGAGATTTCATTCAATTGCCATTTTCTATGCACATTTTCTGATTGTATAGACGCTTTCCCATGCAAGAAGGCTAATGCTATAAGAGTAGCTAAAAGGTTATTTAAAAATGTGTTTCCTTCATGGGGAATTCTGAAGAAATCTCCAGTGATGGAGGTACTTGTTTCACTGGACAGGTTGTAGAACAGTTAAATAAGGTATTATAGCATTAGGCAAAGCTAAGTGCATCAATTGGATTGCCTTGGTCCAAAGTGTTGAAGATTAATGGCAATGAGATCCACTTCCAGAGGAAAACGTAAGTTGACCCCTTATGCCACAGTCACTGGAAGCCTATGCCCCTAATAATAGAACATCTTATCTCTTCCAGTCCTATACTCTGACATGACTAATTGCTGCAAGGCTTTAATGCATTATGTCAAAGTGTATTTTAGCCAGGCAAAGGAAGTTTTAATGACCCATTGACTCAGGATAATTAAACTATTGATGATGTAGAACCAAGATACTGGGTCTTCTGGAAGTGAAGAGAAGGATTGCTTTTACCACCCACACTGCAGCAAAACTTTGGGACTGCAAACCCTGATTCCATAGTCTCATAACTCAAAACAGCCCTTCCGGATTCTTGGGATTTTATACCAAGAGTCCCCCTAGCAGACACTGGTCCATGGCCAGTTAGGAACCTGGCCATACAGCAGGAGGTGAGCAGTGGGCAAGCAAGTGAAGCGTCCTCTGTATTTACAGCTGCACCCCATCTCTAGCATTACTGCCTGAGCCCCGCCTCCTGTCAGATCAGCAGCAGCATTAGATTCTCAGGAACGTGAACCCCATTGTGAGCTGTGCACACGAGGGATCTAAGTTACACGCTCCTTATAAGAATCTAAAGCCTGATGATCTGTTACTGTCCCCCATCACCCCCACATGGGACCTTATAGTTCAATGGTCCCCAACCTTTTGGGTCTCAGGGACTGGTTTCATGGAAAACAATCTTTCCATGGTTGTGAGTGGCGTGGAGGGGGCAGATGGTTTTGGGATGAAACTGTTCCACCTCAGATCATCAGGCATTAGATTCTCATAAGGAGCATACAACCTAGATCCCTCCCATGGGCAGTTCACAATAGGGTTCAGGCTCCTATGAGAATCTAATGCTGTTACTGATCGGACAGGAGGTGGGGCTTAGGCGGGTCATGCTTGCTTGTCTGCAGCTCACCTCCTGCTGTGCCGCCTGGTTCCTAACAGGCCACAGACTGGTACCAGTCCACAGCCTGGGGTTGAGGACCCCTGGTCTAGTTGCAGGAAAACAAGCTCAAGGTTCCCACTGATTCTATATTATGGTGAGTTGTGTAATTATTTTTATTATATATCACAATGTAATAAGAGAAATAAAGTACACAACAAATGTAATGTGCTTGAATCATCCCAAAATCATCCCCCACCCCCAGGTTCGTGGAAAAATTGTCTTCCCACAAAACCAGTCCCTCGTGCCAAAAAGTTTGGGGACTGCTACAGTCTAGCTATTGGAGACCTTAAGGTAATTTTCTCCCCAGAAGCAGACAGAATCCTAGACGTGAAGAACTTTCTCAAGTTCATGCATCAAGGCCCTGCTATCATGTGACTCTTCTTTTTGCTTATGCCTCTATGATCAATAGAACCAGAAAGGTGCTTTGGGTGTACCCATAGGGTATACTTTTATGTATGGAGGATTTTACAGCTAATTTTATACACGGGAAACCTTATGCTTTAATACAGCGGCCCCCCAACCTCTTTGGCACCAGGGAGTGGTTTCATGGAAGACAATTTTTCCATGGACTGAGAGTGTAGGGTGTTAGTGGTGACGGTTTTGGAAAGAAACTGTTCCACCTCAGATTATTGGGCATTAGGGTCTCAAAGAATGTGCATCCTAGATCCTTTGGATGTGCAGTTCACAGTGAAGTTCTCACTCTTAGGAGAATCTAATGCTGCCACTGATCTGATAGGAGGCAGGGCTCAGGCGGTAATGCTTGCTCACCCACTGCCCACTTCCTGCTGTGCAACCAAGTTTCTAACAGGCCCCGGGCTGGTACAAGTTCGTGGCCCAGGGGTTGGGAACTCCTGCCTTAAGAAATAGAAGATGAGGGGCCAATGCGTGCTAGGATTTTTTTTTTGTTTTTTTTTTTTTAAGAAATGGGGGTCTCACTCCATCCAGGCTGGAGTGAAGTGGTGCAATCACAGTTCACTGCAGCCTTTACCTGCCAGACTCAAGCAATCCTCCCACTTCAGCCTCCTGAGTAGCTGGGACTACAGGCATGCATAAGTATGAGGGAAGGTGTTCTCTTTCCGGGTCCACAAGGGGGACATAGTTTTAAGGGCAAGAACTTCCCAGCGCCATGCCCCGTTCCTATCTCTCTCCATCCAGGATATTTAACGGTCTCTGTTTTATATTTTCGCACACACGGGAAGAACAAAAGGTCAATCACTCCAGCGGAAGTTTAAGGGAACTCTTTTCATTGGCCTAGGAACTTGGAGAAGGAGGGAATTCCTCCAAGGTTAAAAGTCCTTGCCTCCATTTTCTTGGCAGATTTTCCCTCTGGAGTCCCCTTCCACACTCTCTTATGGAAGCATCTCTCTCTATTCCCTCCCACTCAGTGTGGAAGCTACTTTCCTCTCCTGGATTTCACCTTTCTGGATTATCTTACTCAGGGTGAGAGGAGCTTTCCCTCTCTGGTTTTCCTCCTTCTGGGAACCCTTCTCACTCAGTGTGAGAGTGGCTTTTCTTTCTCTCACTCAGTGTGAGAGTTAGCTGTTTCTTTCTCTCTTCTCCTTTTTCCCTTTCTCTACCTAAGTAAATCACTTTTCTGCAAAAGCTTTTTGGTCTTGTATTTACAAATGCACTGCACCGTGGTCCCCTCTCTTATTCTTGAGAGAGCAAGAGACCAAGAACCTACAATGTTCTCTTGGGGGAGCTGTGCCTCCCTGGCTCCCCAAAATCTGGTCACAAGTACACGTGGCTTTAAAAAAATTTTTTTTCATTTATTTTTGTAGAGGTGAGGTCTCACTATGTTGCCCAGGTTGATCTTAAACTACTTGGCTCAACTGATCCTCATGCCTCAGCCTTTCAAAGTGCTGGGATTACAGGCATGAGCCACTGTGCCCAGTTGGACTAGGAATTTTAATGGTACCTTTGTTGCTCCACCAACAGTCAAAAACAGAACCTTGGTCCACTCCTCTTAACATAAATCATGGATTAAAGAGAACATTGCCTAGAGGACTTCGCCTTTCTGGATGGGCATCGTTGTTAGGTCTTTTTTTTGTGTGGCATGGAGTAAATATAAGTCAGACAATGATTAGAAATATGCTCCTCGTAATAGGCTTTATAGAAGATTTCACTGCGAAGGCTATGGTTGCACAACAAACTTTAAAATATTCTTTTGCTAAATTGTGCTAAATGACAGAATTACTCTAGATTATTTCCGATTGAACAGGGAAGGATCTGCAGGTACTGGCACTTCTTGTTGTATATGGGTGAATACATCAGGTTTTATAGAGGCTCAGCTGCAGTGGATTAACAAACAGACTGGTTGGTTAAAACAAGCAGATTCTTCATCAGCTCATTCTTAGATCTATTTGATTTTAGTTGGCTCAGTTGATGAGGACCCTGGCTAGGGAGCATATTCCCAACTCTTGGTATTATCCTTCTGATAATCATTAAGAGTATCCCTGGTGCACTGTATTTTCTCCAAAGTTTTAAGTGATTGAATATAGCCATCTGTAGAATGTCAAATGGCCTCCCTTTTACTGGAATGACAAGAACTCAAAGCAATGAGTGACCATGAAGACATTGTAACTTATGAATGATGTACTGTGACTGGAAATCCAAAATGATGGTAACTGGGAGTAGTGCTAAACTCTAAATTTTGGTCATACTCACTTAGGTGAGAACTTGAGCAAAAGAGGGGGATTATTAATCAAAATTATGGGAAGCCATTGTTCTAGACAGAGCTATTGCAATAGGCTCCAACAGACCAGAGCAAAAACCAGCAAGAACTCACTCATGCTAAATGCTGCATAATCAAAGTGAAACGTGACAGAAGCAGATAGATTCGAAAACAGATCAGTTTTTTTTCTCCTGAAAACAAGAGATTCTAATAAGGAAGTTCTCTCTGCTCTAACCCTTGACATCAATGCCTAAAAGGATGAATTGTTAAATTAAGTTAAAGCTGCCTCTTTACACATATAGTGAACTGTCACCTAACTGGACATGTAAACAGACTATAACTTACTCTTGTACTAATCGTGCAGCTTCAGCCAATCACAGGTGGCCGACTGTTCAAACTGTGTTCAAATAAGACAAGTACCAAGCTGTAACTAATCCAGCTGTTCCTGTACCCCACTTCTATTTTCTGTACTTTACTTTCTGTAAGTATGATTGGATCATGTGGCAGACCTAGAGTCTCTCTGAGCCTCTTCTGGTTCTGGGGACCTGCTCAGTTGGAAAATCATTACTTGCTTAATTAAATTCTTAAATTTATTTTCTCTAAAGTTTCCCTTTTAACACTGCTAAATCTTTTAATAATAAAATTGTAATAATAATCCAATTTTTAAATAGTCATTTAGCTGTGTTTTTATATCCCAGAAGTACTAATTTTAACATTTGGCTATTCAGCATTCTGACAAAGTGTGAATTCAGTACACTTCATTAAAATTCTCCAAATGGGTTTTTGACTTAAAGTTAAATCTAAATTCTTTACCATGGCTTGCAAATTTGTACAAAATCTGGCTTGGTCTAATCTTCCATTCTATCTATTGTCCATACTACTCACCCCCTCCGACTATTCACTATTCACACAGGTCTCTCTCTCTTTTCTGTTTCTACAATTTAAGACTTTCCACTCGTGGGACTTTTCCTTGTCTTTCCCCTATCTTTTTGTGTTTCTCAATCTCACATCAGATATCACCTCTTCAGTGTCCAGTCATCTAATATAGTCCACTTCTCCCTCCTAGGGACTTTTTGCCCTGCGTCCCAGCCACTCTACCGTGGCTAAAAGGGACCAAGGTACAGCTAAAGCTGTGGCTTCAGAGGGTGTAAGCCCCAAGATTTGACAGCTTCCATGTGGTATTGAACCTGTGGGTGCACAGGAGTCAAGAACTGAGGTTTGGGAACCTAGACCTAGATTTCAGAGGATGTATGGAAATGCCTGGATGTCCAGGCAGAAGTTTGCTGCAGGGGCAAGGCACTCATGGAGAACCTCTGTTAGGGCAGTGTGGAAGGGAAATGTGGGGTGGGCGCCCTCACACAGAGTCCCCACTGAGGCACTGCCTAGTGGAGCTGTGAGAAGAGTACTACCATTCTCCAGACCCCAGAATGGTAGATCCACCAGCAGCTTGCACTGTGTGCCTGGAAAAGCTGCAGACACAACGCCAGCCCATGAAAGCAGCTGGGAAGGAGGCTGTACCCATGAAGCAACAGGGGCAGAGCTGCCCAAGACCATGGGAACCCACCTCTTGCATCAGCATGACCTGGATGTGAGACATGGAGTCAAAGGAGATCAGTTTGGAGCTTCAAGATTTGACTGCCCTGTTAGATTTCAGACTTGCATGGGGCCGGTAGCCCCTTTGCTTTGGCCAGCTTCTCCCATTTTGAATGGGTGTATTTACCCAACGCATGTATCCCCATTGTATCTAGGAGGTAACTAACTTGCTTTTGATTTTACAGGCTCATAGGCCAAGGGACTTGCCTTGTCTCAGATGAGACTTTGGACTCTGAGCTTCTGAGTTAATGCTGAAATGATTTAAGACTTTGGAGAACAGTTGGGAAGGCATGATTGGTTTTGAAAAGTGAGAACATGAGATTTGGGAGTGGCTGGGGTGGAATGATATGGTTGCCTGAAGCCATTTAAAATGGGAATCCAGTAAATAAGGCTGCCGTGCTGTTTTTCATAATTCAGTTATCTCCCACTGGATCCTCACCCACATCTCATCTTGAATTGTAGCTCCCATAATTCCGTCATGTGTGGGAGGGACCCAGTGGGAGATAGCTGAATTATGGATATGGTTTCCCCCATCATGAGATCTGATTATTTTATAAAGGGAAACACCTTTTGTTTGGCTCTCATTCTCTTCTCGTCTGCCAGGACGTGAGAAATGCCTTTCACCTTCTCTGTGATTGTGAGGCCTCCCCACCCAGGTGGAACTGTAAGTCCATTAAACCTCTTTCCTTTGTAAATTGCCCAGTCTTGGTTATGTCTTTTATCAGCAGCGTGAAAACAGACTAATAAAATGACTCATGAAGTGTACTGTTTTGTATGCCTTATACCTACCCACACCTCCCATGGACAAAAGGAGATGCTTTCTCTTACCTCAAGCTATGTGAGAGAAGCTTTCTGGGAAACACTTGGAGAACCAGATACATGCTGCCTGGAGTGTGGTAGGATACAGAGACCTGAGAGAGACAGTGGGAACAATCTGCATTTTTGCCTATTGTAGCTATATGAATTTTTCCCAGGGCAAAGTGTACTGAAGTCTGCAATCAACTTTGACATTTACCAAAAATAAGACAAATTAATAGTTGGATAAAGGGAGGGAGGGAGAGATAGTGACGTGATAAATCAAGAATTACAAAATGACCCCAGGGATTAATGGGATCCCAGGAATTCTGCCTGAAGCCATTTTAAAAGGGCATCCAGCAAATAAGGCTGCCTTGCTATTCCCCAAAGTGATCAAGCTGAGATTTAAACCCTCAGAAGCCTAAGGTCTGACGATAGGGTCAGAAATGATTGCTTTGAGATGATTTTCCTGCATGTCATAGCAATTAAACATCTGAGAAGCTCTGCCATCCTCCCCTTCATAGTCCAAACCTGGAGAAGTCTAAAAGCCTAATCAGAGAGTAGTTGAGGTAGAGGAGGTGGAGATAAATTGAAAGGTAGAAAACAAAACAAAGTGGACAAAGCCACACCCTACACCGCAGGCTTCCAGCCTGAAGCAGGACTGAACTGGGGAAAATGAGAAGTTTTGACGTGAAATAAAGTTTGTGTGACTGTCATGAGATTTCATCCAAGGTAGAAAAAGAAATAGTCTTCAGAGAATTTGAAGGAACAGAAAAATAAACAATAACATTCTCCTTGCACCCTAATGAATCCTGCTCCTTGAATAAAATGTACATCCCTAACAAAACCCCAACCCTGGATGAAAGAATCCTGATTTAATATAATATTACAGTTCATTTATTCGGTAAATATTATTGGTCACCTGCTGCATGCTAGGCTTTGATATAGGTAGTAATAACAACAATGTAGAAGACAAAGTATTTAATGTAAGTAGAGAAGTTTTAAATGTCACTGGAGGTAATGGTGACATTCTATGTCTTGATAGAGATTTGAATTACATAGGTGTATGCATTTGTTAAAACTAGAATTCAGTATTTGATTATAGTTTTTTCTTTTGATGTAACATGTACATAAAATGATATGTACTTATCTTAACTATCTGTTTGCTGAGTTTTGACAAGTGCCTGGTCATCACAACACTACCTCCCTTTATTGTAAGCAGGTAACCTTGCCTCCTACATCACTGAGAAAACAGAAGACATTACACAGACATTCCCTCAACTTTCAGCATGAAACTTATAAATGTATCAAATCTGCACCCACATCGATCTTTTCTTCCTTTCCTCCGTTATAGTAGATAACATGCCCCTACTCCCATCAAAGGCCTATTTCTTCCCCTGGTATTTGTAACCTGTCCCCTCCAAGCTTCTCAGAGGCCTTCATCTATTGGATTATCCCTCACATTCTGAACCCTCATCTCAAAGGATGAGGCTGTGTGAGTACTAAAGGCTGAATTTTCTCTTTCCTCAGAGTGCTAACATATGCCATATACTCTTCTTGAAACAATTTTCCCACTTCTCCTTTACTGATCATAACTCCTACTCACCCTTCAGGTCTTTGTGTAGATGCTATTTATTCAGATATGCCTTCCCTGTCCTTCCATCCCTTACCATGGCAGCACCTATTGTACTTCCTTTTTCATGACACCCATCTCACTTGTTCTATGCATGTCTTGCCCACAAGACAAGCATGGTCTCATGTCTCATTAACTGCTGTATCTCTAGTATTTAGCATAGTACCTCATACATTAAATATTTATTGATGAATAAAATAATTAATTTGCATTCATTTATATCATCTGTAAAATGTAGTATTTTTAAAATGACTTTTTTCACAGATTTTAATTTTTTATTTATTAGCTATTGCCATCTTTTTTAAGATTATATTAAATGAGAAAGGCATTGTGACATTTTTCTTATAATTCTTATCATTCTGTTCTTATAATTTTAAGGAATGTCTTGTACATAGAAGATTCTCAATGAAAACAATTTCACAGTCATAAAAATCCCATAATGTGGAAAGATCCTTGGGAATCCTATATTTAAATTTCCTCAGATCATTCCTCAGAAGAAGGAAGAAAAGCAGAAATACTATAGTATTTTTATGAGTGCCTTTCTCTTACCTTTTTACTCAGATGAGGGTATATTATGGCTATAGACCACCAGTAGAAAGACAATCTGAAAATTCAGTTATTTTATTTTTCAGTTGTGAAGGAGGACGGTCATCTGTTAGTTTACATAACTATTCCTTATAAATAACTTAGTTTTTCTGAGTAACCAACCCTAAATTCATTCAGCGTTCACTGAATCCCAACTAGGTGTGTGAGAGGCACTAGGAATTAACATTATGTTAACTGCACATATATGTACAAATGTTCATATACAAATGTTCATACTCTGGCAATTTAAATACACATGCATTTATATTACATTTAAGGAGGCAGAAGAGTTACTAAAATTAAATATATTTAAAATGTAAATATAAGTGGGTAAACATACATGTTTCTCCTTTCAAATTGTTTCTATTGCCAGCCTTGATGCAAGTCTTGCTGACACAATATAGCTCCTTTCAGCAGATCAATATACGATACAGGTTGAATGTCCCTTATCTGACATGCTTGAAGCCTTAAGTGTTTCAGATTTTGGATTTTGGAAGATTTGCATTATAATTACTGGTTGAGCATCTCTAATCTGAAAATCCAAAATCTGAAATGTTCCAATGAACATTACCCTTAAGCGTCAGGTCTGTGCTCAAGAAGTTTCTAATTTTGGAGCATTTGGAATTCAGAAGGGTTTGGGATTTCAAATTTTCCAATTAGAGATACCCAATTTGTACCAACGTAAGTACAGCAAGGGGCCTTCACATAAGTCTCATATTGGAGTCTAATAACCAGACTAATAACCTAAACTAAAAAGGCAATTAGTCTTTACTGATGTCTCCTGAAGCATGACAAAGCAAATTTCTTAAAATCTCTTTCCCATTCCTAGCTGTGGATCTCCACACCAGTGCCCCAAACAGCAGCCATCTCAACTCTCTTCCTTCACTTAAGTGTAATTTAGCTTATACAGCTGTTCCTAGGTATTCGAGGTGGATATTGGCTCCAGGATCCCTGCTGATACCCAATCCCTGAGTGCTAAAGATCCTTATATAAAATGTTGTAGTATTTGCATATAATCTATGCATACCCTCCAATATACTTTAAATCATCTCTAGATTAGTTATAATACCTAATACAATGTAAATGCTTTGTAAACAGTTGCTAAATTGTATTATTTGTATTTTATTGTTGCACTTATTTCTTTTTTCCCCAAAATATTTCTATTTGCGGTTGTTTGAATCTTCACCGAGGGTGTGTGTGTTGGAGGGTGTGTCTGAGGAGATGTCTAGAAGGAATTTGCCATGCTAACAGTAGTGTCCAGTTTCAAGACAGTCTCTGCCCTTAAGGAGCTAAGGATCTGAAGATAAAATAATTACCTGCTGGGTGGTGTTATTTGGTACAGATCCTGCATAGAATTAGGAGTTCTGAGATGGGCAAGATCAGCCTGGATATAAGTCTAGAGGTGAACATGAACCTGGACAATGAATTAACTAATCAATAAATATTTGTGGGGCACTTCCTAGCAGGGCTTCTTCCAGTCATTTTGTGTATGCGTTTTACATATGCATTTTTCTAGGGCAAGACTCCATTATTTTCAGAATATTCTCATTCCTTTATAGTCATGACTCCCTTTATTTGCGTAACATAAGGAAGGAGCAGATGTACAGTGGGCAGATAAAAGCTCTTCCAACATCACTAAGAGGTGGTTTCAGATCCTGAAGAGGTCTTTGAGGTCCAGGGTGACCTGGGTCCTAAGTGGTCTGACACTTCTCGTTTAACAGTCTCCGGAATGGAGTGCACTTCGGGGCACCTGCTCCTAAGCGTCTCCACCTGGCCTCAGCTTCTAGGCCAGCCCAGGTTCCTGCTACCCTGGCTGAGGCCATTTCCTGTCACTCCGCCCACTGCCCCTCTCTGCCTCCTCCCTACTCCGTTCCCTTCCATGCGCCTCCATTTCTAACTACGCCTCCCGTCCATTCGGGCCCTTCTCGGCTTCCGTCCCAGATGATCCCTCCCCGATGCTGCCACCGCCGCCTCCTTCTCTCGGAGTTGGAGCCGCCTCCTAGACCAGTGGCGTAGCCGTATCGGTGTCGCGGCCAGCTAGATAGGGGCGGAGGTCCGGAACCCAGTCTGGACCCGAGCGGGGGGCCATGGAGAAAGCGGCCCGAGGCGCTGTTTACATCGACTAGCGCGGGCCCGTTGCGGCTCTGCAGGCGCCATGGACCGAGCCCCCACGGAGCAGGTAGGCAGGCTAGGGTTGGGCCCGCCGACCGGGGGTTGGGGTCGCCGCTCCCTCCCAGGCCAGGCCCAGGTCTCCGAACGTGGGGACCAGCGGCCGGAGTCTTCAGGTTCCTGCAGTCGCAGACCCCCTCGCCTGGGAGCCTGGCTGCTCCCGGCTCTCCTTCATTGTTGTCTGGGACGCGGGGGCTTTTCCAGCCCTGATTACTTCCCAGACTGGGGGGCTCGCCGTTGCCGCTCCTCCCCGGCTTGGTGAAGGGGTCAGAAGGCTCCAAGATGTCTGTGCTCTCCTGCGAGGAGGGCTTATAACTTCCAGCAGTCTCTCCCTTCCCCCATTCCTTTCAGCTGTGGAATGTGTTTTCGAGGTAGAAAGGCGTTTGAAGGCTTCTCACCCAGAAAGGCTGAGAGAATGTGTGGTAACTACAGATGAAGGGAAGCCACGGGCCTTTCACATCTATGTCAGTTGAGCTAAGCATTGTTTTTGCAGTGGTTTTACGGAGGTGTTTCTTTTAAGAAACGATATTGCGATTTCCCCTTGTCCTTTTATCCAGTGATTTTGCAAAGAACTGTAATTAGTGTTTTTTTTTTTTTAAAGCTAGCTTCTATTTTAAGGGTGTAAAGCATAGGCTTATTTTCGAAACCGTTTTCATATTCGCAAAGTAGTCCCTTTAGTGTTCTGTTTTGCTTTTAATTGCATCAAATTTCTGATTATCCATGCTAGTAGGTGCTGGGAGGCAGGGATAACGACATTGTTAAAAATAGTCGAAAACAATAGTTTTCCCCCCAGTATTTTCCACTCTTAAGATCTCTGCGAAAGGACTTAATTTGAAGTCCAAGTTTATTGACTCTCTCTTCCCTCATTGATGATTAGATGACGAAAGAAGAGGGGCTAGTAATTTTTGTCTATAAAATTTACGCATGGATAACTAGCACCTGAATTAATGAGATAAGATTTCCCAAATTCCTGTATATATATGCCTATATGTAGTTGAAGCCGGTTTGTATTTTGAAATCGGACTCTTAGCAGGCAAAGCACAGCTTCCTAGTTGTGTATACTTGTTTTTACACACTTTTTTTTTTTTTAAAGAAAAGCTTTATGTGAATGTAACTCTGAAGACACAAATGAGTTTTATAAAGCAATACATGGAATTACCAAAGCGAAATTGATGTGGAGCCTCTTGGCAAATACACGTAGGCGTTTATGTGACCTAGAGTATTCTGTAGAATACTCTAGTTTAAAAACGTTTTTGAAGATATCTATCAAAAATACGTGAGATTTCAAAGCCTGACAAATGAATATGAATTTTCCTTGAATCATTTCCTTGTATGTGTGTTATTAATGAAAGGGTTAAATATTTTGTTCCTTCACCAGGATGCCAGGACTAAAACCAGTAATGCTACCTTATGTATACTTAGTTCCTTTCATCCTAGAGGAAATATAATTAACTAGTTAGATGGTAATTTTTAGCATAGCTGTTTGTGATTATCTTAGCAGCAAGTGCTGTGAGCAAATTATTTAAACTAGAGAGCCTTTTCCTCTTTCACCCCACATTTTTCCAAAGTCCACGACCTATTAAAACCTTGTAGAAATTTAAGAACTAGGGAAAAAACATGGAAGAAGGTTTTCTGTTTTTTTTCCTTTCAGTACCTCTTACCTCTTCCCCAACCTAACCCTAAATGAAAGAATAATTTGAAAATCCTCCACTTCCCTATACACTCAGAAAATAGTTCCAGAAGAGTGATATCTTCGCCTAGTTTATGTGATAGGCAGTTAATTCAAGGGTCCATGAATGACCTGGAAGGAGTGTGCTTCATTATATGCCTTTTTCTAGGGCAAGACTCCATTATTTTCATCATATTCTCAAAGGATGGCTAAGAACCATTAACTTAATGGTAGATTAGGGACTGAGATTTCTCAATTTTGTGGAATTTTTGATTCTTTATACCATAAAGTCATGTAATGGCTTTTCCAGGATATTTGGACTATACTTTTGTATTTCTGCTATTGAAGTGAATTTAGGTAGGTAAAAGTCGTTGAAAAGTATATGTAATACATGCCAATTTCCATTTTTCCTCAAATAACTTTTTTGTCCCTTTAGACCAGTGTTGACATACTCAATTTCTCTGAATCCCTACAGCATTAAAACTTACTTATTATAGTATTGTAGTAGTTCGCAATTTATAGAAGTTTGATTTTTTAAAAATAGTACTTAATAGACTTTCTGCATTTTATCTTAACCTAATTAAATGCTTGTGTGCTTTACAAGTGTAACTTTAAAAAAAAAAGTTTTTTTTTTTTTTGCCTGAAGGCATTCATGTTCTTGTAAATTACCTTTTTTTGATACATAAAATCTTTTTATAGAAAAGGTAAATTGGATGTGTGCTGATCAAGATGATAAAAAGTTGCTAGGAATACAATGCTAGATGGATAATCTTAATTGCAGTAATGATTATTTGAAAGAATGTTACAACTAGAAGAAAATCTCAGGAGTATCCTCTGTCAGCACTCTCTTCTGTGTAGGGTATTCTCTGTATATCTAAAAAGCTAGCTTAATTTTAACTGCCAGACTTAGATGTTCTAAGAAGATGCGTTGCTTGGTATATAAGGCATTTTTTCCCCTAAAAACAAAAAAAGCTTGCATAAAGAGATGTGAAGAATAAATCATGGAGTTCATTTTGTTTATAAAGACTTACTGCTTGTATTTTTACAAAATTCATTGAGATCTTAAAAAATAAACAATGGGCTTAGAAGTGACAGAACACGTGAGGTTTACAGTCTCTGTTATCACAAATAAATGTTGGCTTAATTTTTAGTACATTAGCATTAAATAGTTCTTTTAAAAGACTATACAAAATTACTGGTTATTGATGTCTTTAATTTTTGGAAAAACTAATGAATACATACTAGTTCATGCAACATGCTTTTTACCAGTAAGGATACAGATTGTCTGGCTTTTCATTGTTTCCTTTAAATAATTTATAAACTTTTAATAATGTCAGTATCCCAAATGAAATGTATTCTGAATAAGTTATCCTAAAATGTTTGTTATTCAGTAATACTTATAGTTGGCCCTTACGTAAGGATATAAGTAAATGACTTGTCTCACCAGACTTAAAAAATAATATGTTTATAATAAAAATAAAGTATTAATATATACATATTCAAATTTAAGGAAAATATCATTTGGAAATTTTAAAAGTTTTTTTTTTTTTTTTTTTTTGAGATGGAGTCTCATTCTGTCACCCAGGCTGGAATGCAATGGCACTATCTTGGCTTACTGCAACCTCTGCCTCCCTGGTTCAAGCGATTCTCCTGCCTCATCCTTCCGAGTAGCTGGGATTACAGGTGTGCACCACCATACCCAGCTAATTTTTGTATTTTTAGTAGAGACGGGGTTTCACCATGTTGGCCAGGCTGTTCTCGAACTTCTGACCGCAGGTGATCCACCCACAGCAGCCTCCCAAAGTGGTGGGATTACAGGCGTGAACCACCACACCTGGCCAAAAAGATGTTTTCAAGCTCTTAGGTCATTTTCGAGCACAAACTCTTAGAAATAAGAGTTAGAAAAATAGAATGATAGGTTATTGAACTCTTAGAAAAATAGAATGATAGGTTATTGAAAATGTATTAATAATAAAATACCACATACGAAAAACCAATGGGGCCCAGCATGGTTGTATATACCTGTAGTCCCAGCTGCTAAGGAGGCTAAGGCAGGGGCATCGCTCGACCCTAGCCAGGTGTTCTGGACTGTAGTGTGCTATATGGATCAGGTGTCTGCACTAAGTGCAGCATCAATGTGATGACCTCTCTGGAGTGGGAAAACTCCAGGTTGCCTAAGGAAGGGTGAACTGGCCCAGGTCAGAAATGGAGCATGTAGAAACTCTGGTGCTGATCAGTAGTGAGATCACACCTGTGAATAGCCACTGTACTCGAGCTTGGACAACATAGTGGGACCCTGTCTCTAAAAGAAAAACAAAAAAACTAAAACCTTTGGGATGTGGCTGAAGCCATGCTCTGAGGCAAATGCATAGTCATAAATGCCTTCATGATTAAACAGTTTACCAGGAAAATAAAAATTAAGCATCCAAAGCAGGAAGTTAGAGGAGAAACTCCATCAAATCAAGAGAGATAATATAATTTAAAAACAAAGTAATAGATAATTCAGAAACTAATATTAAATCTAGAAAGCTGTTTTTTTAAAGTACCCATCAGATTTAACAAACATTAAGATTTGGAAAAAAAAGGGAAGTATGGGTAGCAAAGCATTCTGCCCAGTATGGGCAGAATATAAGTTAAATATTTTGATTTTTCTTCCTCATTATTGTCTGGAGTCTGCAAAACTTACACATACAAGTACTGTGGTTTGTTTTGGCATTTTAATCAGAAAACATCACAGCTAGTAGTTATCTCTTGAGCATTAATCATTTTGTCCCTTCAGAGGACATTTATGTTATCTTTTGCCAGGAGATATAAAGTTTGAGATATCCTATTTTTACCTTAACATAGAAAGAATATGGAGGGTTTCCATGGTCATGTTTTTTGGGTGGGTGGTACATACTCTGGAGTTTCACAGTGGGAGAGTGTCTCGTTATGTTCCAGCTTCAGTTTTGATTTTAAGTGGGTGTCAGTTTTCTATTGCTTAATCTGGGAAAATTATTTGCATTCATCTGGAAGTTCCATCTCTGAGGAATTTAGTGTACATTTTCTGCCGATGCATTCCTTTGTAGTAACGTTTGCCCATTTTCCCTAACCCAGTCTAGCACAGTGCTCTTTCCATAGTGTATACTCAATGCATGTTTGTTGAATTATATAGGCTCTCAATGATCTGAATACATTTATCTAATAATATCTTTTAAATAATATTTTTGTTTCATACTCTGACGGATTCTTGAGTTTTATAGATTATGTCAAAAGCATTTTATTTAAAGACATTTGCCTTAATATACACAAAAAATGAGCATGAAACTGGTTAAATATTTTTACAAAGATGATTCTGAGACTGATTTTTTTCGTTAATTTGGAAAATTCTGAAAGACGAAGATAATTTTACTATATAGATAGTTGTGCTTTTTTGTGAAGTAAATAATACAAGAATGATTAGACTTTGTTAAGTGTAGTGTACATTTATTCCATATTTATTTCCTTTATGAAGACAAGTCCCTGCTATGAAGTTTTTAATTCCTAAAAAAAATAGATCTTGGTAAAAGTAGAGAGACTAAACAGAGAAATTCAAACTGAGAAGTAACATTCTATAATATAACTAGTCTAGTTTTTCATACATTTTGTTATTCACTATTCAAGACATAGTTCTTTGATTTCTATACTAATATAATTAAAATGTTGCCAGAATTTATTATTTATTTAACATGTTATCTATGTGGGCTTTATTATGTGGACTTTTTAGAATAGTTTGGGATCTTAAAAGAATGGTTTGGATCACTGCTTTTCATTGCTGAGAACAACAGATGCTGCATTTTGATGTATATTACTGAAGGCCCCAAAGTCACAATAAACAGCTTTTGAAACCTTACAGAGTTGCAGCTATAGGAGAAAGTTTGCCAGTCTGTTCCTACTAGTGACATCTTCTGTTTGTGCAGCTGTTGACTATTGCAGCTTCTCTCTCTCTCTTTTTTTTTTTTTTTTTTGCTAAAAACAAAGGATCATTTTAGTGTTTCTGAGTTTTATTGTTGAACTCTGATATCTAGAATTGCTCTTAGAACAGAAACCAATACAAACTTTAATATTTAAAAGCACATGCTGTGTATATATACAGACATTAGTTTTAAATTATACATAATACCCTTTAAATAGTAGGTTGCCTAAGTTTATAAAACTTTTTTTTTATAAAGTACAAATGAAGTGGGGTGTAAAAATTGTTTGCAACTTTTGACCTGAGCAAGAATTTGAATTTGTTGCTACCAAAGTCATTTATGAGTTGACATTTTTTGGTGGGGAGAGGTCAGGAAAAGTATTATTTTAAAATTATTTATTTATAATTAGTATGGTTAAGATTGATAATTTGATGTACCCATGTACCTTCCTGAAAAAAAAAAAAAAACCTGAATGTCTACTAGCTCAGATTTATAAAACTGCTCAGTGAGTTATCATATGCCGAAAAGGACTTTCTGATTTTTAAAAGAAACCCTGGCCAGGCTCATGCCTGTAATCCCAGCACTTTGGGAGGCCAAGGTGGAAGGATCAGTTTAGCCCAGAAGTTCAAGACCAGCCTGGGAAACATGGCAAAACCCCATCTCTACATTAAAAAGTTTGCTGGGCATGATGATGTGTGCCTGTAGTCCCCATGACTTCAGAGACAGACGGGAGAATCACTTGAGTCCAAGAGATTGAGGCTGCAATGAGCCATGATCACACCACTGCACCCCACCCCAACCCCATCCTGTGACAGAGTGAGACCCTGTCTCAAAAAAAAAAAAAAGAAAGAAAGAAAGAAATCCTAAAAACTACATTTTTAGTACAGTTAAAACGTGATTTCAGTTTCTTTTTATCTTTTTTTTGCCCCTGCCCCACCCAGTTTCTTTTCTTACGCATATATGTGAACTTTATGAAGCAAGCTTCCATTATCTTTGCATTATTGCTCTAACATTTATTGGTTTGATATATTGTGTCTTATATAAGTTAAGCCTGGGTTCTAATGAATATCACAGAATGAGCAGTACTAGCTTGTATCATTAGTGTTTGAAGATGTTTTTGCCTGTTATGTTAAACTTTAAGTAAACTAAAATGGATTACATACCTTGGATTACTTTAGTTTACTCAGATGTGTACTGGGAAACTGAAGTACTCATATTTTCCCCAGTTTAATTGTGAAATTTTTTTCTTCTTAATGTTAAGTATTTTTTCATCTTAGACGTTTTCTTTTCTTTTAATTTAATGATACTAATTTCCAGAAGTGAACATAGACAGTTTTTAAGACTATGGAAACAAATACAGAGTAATAATTACCCTTCAGAATTTTGTTTGATTTTTCCCCCTAACAAAATGAGTTAAAAACACATTGTTTTGTCTGAAGAGCTACATTTCTTACTGCCAACTTTATTTTTAGTCACTGAGGTGTGCGTCTGTGTTCTCTTGATTGTTTTTAACAGTTTTAATTACATTGAAATGTAACAGTTGATTTATTTTCCTTATTTGATGGCTTTGTCTAAGTAACTTGATCATTCTTCAGTTATTTTAAAAGTGACATTGCTCTTCCTTTTGGATGTTTTAGGAATGCTGAGAAGAGAGCTAATTACTGTTTATAAAAACTGACTCTTCTGTTGTTGAGTTCTGAATTTGTATTAAGTTGCTTGCTTGTTTGTTATTAATGTATTCTACCTTCTCTTTGAAGAATGTCAAGCTGTCGGCTGAGGTAGAGCCATTTATTCCCCAGAAGAAGAGTCCTGATACATTTATGATCCCTATGGCTCTCCCAAATGATAATGGAAGTGTTTCTGGTGTAGAACCAACTCCAATTCCCAGCTACCTGATTACTTGTTACCCATTTGTGCAGGAAAACCAGTCCAATAGGTAATTTGTTTATTTTTTGTGGGGGTGGCTGTAAAAGTTGACAAAGTACACTTAATATTTTTCTTTTGCAACTTTTAGACATTAACCATTTCTCTTATTAAGAGGAGTAAATAAAATGGTACAGAAATTCGGAAATTGTTAACATGGATTCGTTTCTCATTTTTTCTAAGAGAGAACCGAATTCTTAGGCTATGTCTCCTTCAGTAAGTCATTGAAATTTATTTAAAGTAAGTCAGCTCGAAGAAGAAATAAAATACTCAGAAGTGAACAAAAACCTTTTTTATGAGATTAAACATCTAATCTCATAGTTGCCAAGACAGTCTCTGGTGTAAGAAGAAAATACCAAGCAATAGTCCTTAACTTTGAAGCTGTCATGGTTAGCATATATTTATATTTCTAGACTCAAATGTTAGTTTAAATTTATGTTTATTTTATTGCTGTATAAAAGTACTTTCAGCCTTTTTCAAGTTATATCATACAGAAAATTTTGTTTGTCTACGACTATAAATGGATGAGGCAGCTGGTGACTGGCTGTAGGCTCTGTCATCCCTGAGGGCTGAGGCAATCAATATTTCCACACACCTGTAAACCATTGTTGCATACTAGTGTACCAGTGCACATTCTTTGAGAAATTGTGGATGTATGGTATATAAGGTCATTCAGCTACTTTCTCAAATACTAATTGTTCAAGTTAATATTCTGAGACTCTCAATAGTCTTGAGGGTTGGACAAATAGTAGAAACTAAGGAATCATTTTCAATTGAAGTTAGCATTATATTAAATATCTTGTCTATATTGGATAATGTGCAAGCTGATTCATTAAACTAAATTTAATAGTAATATTTTTCTATTTGAAAAAATGGCCAGGTATACAGTATGATAAACTTAATTGATTTTCTTTATTTACCAAATAACTTTTGTGAATTGTTATGAATTGTAATGAATAAACGAGTCAACAGATTATTTAAAAAATATTTTTAGGAATATGACAGTGAACTATTTTGCTTTGTCGTGAGAGTAATGAGGAAAAGCTCTGTGCTTCAACTCCGTACTCCCTAGGACCCCATATTGATCGGCAGGAACCTTTGGTAAGGGGGTGCTGGGACAGGAAGAATTTTGCTAGTGTTTTATTTGAATTGCATTAGAAGAAGCTCCAAGGCTGGCAATGTTAGTGGGCAGACTTGCCTCTTCTCTTCTTTCACTTGGACTTAGAGCCTGCTTCTATTGCCAGGAGGGGAGCCAGGAAAAGAGCTGGACTTGGCCAAGTGATTAGGGGAGTATGAGAGGAAGAGTAGGAGGCTCTGGGATTGAGCTGAAGAATGAGAGGTGAAGGAATTAAATCACCCTATGTATAGATCACCTTACACAATGGTCACCTTAACTGTTCTTTACAGAAGGCTGTGACAATTGTCCTTGAATGGGAACTTCGGACTGCCATTGTTGGTAGATCCCAGTAGCTAGGTGTTTGACTTTTAGGCAGAAGTACCTTGAGGAAGGTTGAAGGTAAAGTTACAAATACTAGTGGTATGTGGAATACTGTAAAACCATCAGGTTGGGTTCGTTTATACTGTTGTTTAAATTGTTACTACATGAGCATAACGATCTCTGATTACAGCAAAGAAATGTATAAGGTGATGTTAGTTTTGTCTCCTTCCCCAAAATTATCATGAAGCCACTGTTCTGCACTGTTTTGTCTTTTAATGAGTTAAGAGCTTTTGCTTTAGTAGTATTTTTAGACTTGTCAATAGATTTGTTCTTTTTTGATTTGGTTTTGCAGACAGTTTCCTTTATATAACAATGATATACGATGGCAACAACCGAATCCAAACCCTACTGGACCATACTTTGCCTACCCCATTATATCTGCTCAGCCACCGGTTTCTACAGAGTATACATATTATCAGCTGATGCCAGCACCATGTGCTCAGGTTATGGGTTTCTATCATCCTTTTCCTACACCTTACTCAAACACCTTTCAGGCTGCAAATACTGTAAATGCTATTACCACAGAATGCACTGAGCGTCCAAGTCAGCTTGGACAGGTCTTCCCATTGTCCAGCCATCGAAGCAGAAACAGTAACAGAGGAACAGTGGTACCAAAAGTAAGTGTCTGGTTTCGGTTGGCTTTTAAATTTGATATTACTTATATTGGTATAAGTAATTTGCTACTTGAATTGATTGACCGTTAATGCTGAATTTACTATAAACTACATTGTTCACTGTTATAAAATGGTAAAGGTTGTGTAATTATTAAGATAACTTCCTTTGTTTTGTTTATTGCTCGTTCTTGATTGTGATATGATTTGTAGTCATTTTCATGTTCCTTAAGAGAGTTTCACTAAGGCACACATATTTACAAATTATTTTATTTAGTGATAAAAATTGTGTGGTGACACCAGCATTTATAAGTGGTTATTGTGGATTTTGTGCTGGCTGTGTTGAATGGCTAATGCACTTAAAGATATTTCAGTTGGCCAGGTGCAGTGGCTCACACCTATAATCCCAGTACTTTGGGAGGCTGAGGCAAGTGGGTCATTTGAGCCCAGGAGTCTGAGACCAGTCTGGGCAACGTGACAAAACCTCATCTCTACAAAAAATACAAAAATTAGCTAGGTATGTTAGTGCATGCCTGTAGCTCCAGCTACTTGGGAGGCTGAGGTGGGAAAACCACGAGCCCAGGAGATCAAGACTGCAGTGAGCTGAGATAGCACCACTACACTCTAGCCTGGGTGACAGAGTGACACCCTGTTGCAAAAAAAAAAAACAAAAAAAAAACCACCCAAAAGATATATTTTCAGTCTTTAAAAGTTAGCAGTAGACATTATGGAAAAGAACATTGGTGATTCATGAGATCCCTTCAACTTTATTGTTTCGAATCTGTGAATTTTTAGTAGAAATAGCACTTTGTTATTTAAGAGGTGCTTTGCTTTTATATAAACAAGGGTCTCCTAGACTGAAGAAAATGAAAGGTAAATATGTGGAACCACTTTTATTCAGTACCAGCCTTTTGACTAAGTAAAAAAGAAAAAAAGAAAGAAAAAGAAATGAAGGCTTTGAATCACAAGAGAATTAAGATTTAATTTTAGTTAACTTTTTAACTTAAAAGGCTATTTTACAGTTGAAGCCTTATTGTCAAAGCTAATGAGCAGAAAAAACATGTTTCTAGTTAGCACTTTTGAGCTGATAGAAGAGGGACTTCTTAGACATACCTTACGAGTACATCATCCAGGCGTTGATGCTTTCCCTAGATTCCATTAGCCCACCTTCCTCAGTGAAGTCTTTGTTACCTCCTCATATAATTTGTAAAAATTGAGATACAAGCAGCAGAGGTTGCTTTGAAAAGCTTTTAGTTTTTGTTCCTGGAACGGTTCTTGGTCAAGGAATATCCTTTTGGGAACTCAGAATGAAAAAACGTGTTAGAAATAAGATAATAGTATATAATTTCCAGATGTTGAAGGAATGTTCTCAGAAATACATTTTCAGCACTTCAGTTTAGGAAGTTCAAGAAGTTAAATTCTGATTTCTGTTGTGTAGGTTGCTATTAAATAATGAATAGTTACAATTTTAAAAGTAAAGGAAGAGATCAGTTTTTTAATATTGATCGATAGGCAGACTGTCGCTCTGTCAACTGGGCTGGAGTACAGTGGCGCATTCATAGCTCACAGTAATCTCAAATTTCTAGGCTCAAGTGATCCTCCTGTCTCATCTTCTTGGGTAGCTAGGACTCCCGCTGTATTTGTCTTTTTTTTCTTTTTTTTGGTGGAGATGGGGATCTCTCTATGTTGCCCATGCTGGTCCCAAACTCCTGACCTCAGGTGATCTTCCAGCCCAGGAGCCCAGGAGTTTGGGATTATAGGTGTGAACCACTGTGGTCTGCCGGGATCAGCTTTTTTGTATTTTCTTTTTGAACTCTGAAGTAGAAATCATTTTTCATGTCATTGCTCTTCTGAAACTAAAATTTCACTTTGGTATAAGATACTACCCTTTTAAAGAAATTTACAACCCCTTGTATGATATTAGTATACCCCTGCTATTATTTTTTGACTGAGAAGATAAAGAATACAAATAGCAATTAAAAATGAATTCATTTATTAATCATAGTTGTGTTATTTGAAAGTGTGTATAATACGTTGGTTAGCCTGTTATGCTTTGCTGCAGATATTTCATGAAACCCTAATACTATTTCCTCATGGGAGCCATTTTGAAAATACACTTACATGTGTTTTGTAATAGATGTATATTTTATAATGTTTCATACATTGAATAGTTTTTTTTTTTTTTTTTTTTTAATCAGCAACAGCTTTTACAACAGCATATAAAAAGCAAAAGGCCCATGGTGAAAAATGTAGCTACTCAGAAAGAAACAAATGCAGCAGGTCCTGATAGTCGATCAAAAATTGTACTTCTGGTAGATGCTTCACAGCAAACTGGTAAGGCAAGGGTTCTTACATGTGCATCACTGATTTTTACCTGTTTTCATTCATTGACTTTATAATTGTGGTCTCTACCACTTGTCAGAATTGTAGACTTTCACCCTTTTATTTCTTCTGCCACTTTGTGATATTCTCTAGGAAGGATAAAGCAATCTGTGTCCTTAATGTTCTTTGAATTTGCTTGCTGGCCTTATGTACAATTTTAGGTGGGGTTTAAGGTGTCCTATTCCTTTTGTAATAATGGAGCAGTTCAGAAACCAGAGATGGAATTTTGCAGATACTATAGAAATTGGAGGAACTCGTTTAGGTTGAAATTAAAATTGCACTTATGCTTATAGCTAGATTAAAACCCATTATAAAATATCCTAATATCCTATACATTGTTGTAGAAAGAACTTAGCAAGTTTTCTATGCCATATTTTATTGTAGATATGAACGAAACTTTCGTATGTCATGTATATCCTGTTAAACAAGTACAAATTTTGAACTAGTCAAATACATTTTGTCAGAAATGTTTAGAGGACTATATAGGCATTAATAAAAAAGCTTTCAACTGGTGGTAGACAAGCATTAGTATTCTTACAATGTTCTAGCTATTTTTTATAGTTTATATTGTGAAATTTCACTTTGTATCCTTGATCTGAGTTTATTATCTGTAGAGTAGATGTTTATCTTCTCTCACCCATAGTCATTGACATTAGTAAAAAATCTTTGTTAATGGTTCAAGGCCAAGATCAGATCCATTCAAAGGCACAACTGACTTTTTAAAATCTCTGTACAGCCTCCATTCAAATGAGGTCCGAGTTAAAATGAATGAGATGACTTATACTTTTTAAATTCATGTTATACCTTTTCTTTCGGAGATCTGTTTATCCTTTTACAGTTGCTTAGATCCATTAGGAGCAGAGAAGGGATCTGAAAATCAGTTTTAAAAGTCTTGCTGATAGTACAGTCATTGTGTGGTTAAAGCATAAAGGCATGAAGCTTTGAGATTAACAGACTCTGACAAATACTTGGAGTGACTATGGAAAAGAATCACAATGTGATATACTACAAAGTTTTCTGGTGTGGTTTTCTTTAGTCATAGGGACCCATTTCTACGTGCTTTTAACCCCGGGAAGACTTTTCTTCTGAGAATAAACTGGCATCAAGCAGAGATTGAATTAAATTATTATAGTTTATTAGGAATGTCTTTCCATTTGTAACAGACTTTTACATTTGAACACAAGGTCATGATTTAATAAGAGTTTATAATAAGATGGCTGGATCTAATATAATATACAAAAGTTAATTGCATATCAATTCGCAATCCACAAACAAAATTTTACAAAAAGATGTTATTAACAATAACAGTAAAAAAGAGAGTTTCTGGAAATCTTAGAGAAGATGTATGGGACATACAGGCAAAAAATGGTAAGACTAGGCTGGGCGCGGTGGCTCATCCCTGTAACTCCAGCATTTTGGGAGGCCGAGATGGACAGATCACTTGAGGCCAGGAGTTTGAGACCGCCCTGGTTAATATGGTGAAACCCCATCTCTACTAAAAAACATAAAAATCAGCCTGGTGTGGTGGCACAGGCCTGCTGTCCAGCTAATTGGGAGGCTGAGGTAGGAGAATCACTGGAACCTGGGTGGCGGAGGTTGCAGTGAGTTAAAAAAAAAAAAAAGAAAATGTTAAGTCTTTATTATGGGACATTAAGAAAAACCTAAATATCATGTTCAAAGTGATTTTTGGGAAACTTGATAAACTAATTCTAAAATAAAGGAACAGTGGTCTCAGAAGACCCAAGACATCCATGGAAAAGAACTTTTCCTCTAGATATGGAAACTTATAAAGTCATCTTAATTCCTTTAGGTTTATTTTATCAATGTAGTATACAAAAGTTGGACAGAACAGAGAGCCCAGAAACAGACCATACATATGTATAAAACACATATATGGAAAAAGACAGAGATAGCATTACTAATTTATACCCCATGCATATCTATTTCAGATGGATTAAGGACTTAGGGAACCCAGTAGTAGAAGAAAATACAGGCAGATAACTTTATGACTGCAAGGAGGGAACTATTTCTAAAATTAAGAATTTCTATTTTTAAAAGTAAGTGAGGCCGGGCGCGGTGGCTCAAGCCTGTAATCCCAAGCACTTTGGGAGGCCGAGGCGGGTGGATCACGAGGTCAAGAGATCGAGACCATCCTGGTCAACATGGTGAAACCCCGTCTCTACTAAAAATACAAAAAATTAGCTGGGCATGGTGGTGCATGCCTGTAATCCCAGCTACTCAGGAGGCTAAGGCAGGATAATTGCCTGAACCCAGGAGGCGGAGGTTGCAGTGAGCCGAGATCGCGCCATTGCACTCCAGCCTGGGTAACAAGAGTGAAACTCCGTCTCAAAAAAAAAAAAAGTGAAAGAATAAGCCACAAGCTTGGAAAAGACTTTTACTGTGCATGTAACTGACAAAGGATTAGCATGAGATATATGAAGAATTAATACGAACCAATAAGAGAATGATCCCACCCTATCCTTGGGGTCCATGGAACACAGTGCTAGCAGGCTAAAGCAGTTTAATAGGACTATAGGAATTTTTCTTTGGACCCAGTCATCTCATTTCTATGAATGTATCCAGATGGAGCCTCCCCCTAGAAAGAGAGGGGGCTATTTGATTAGAGATACATATAGCAGCAGTGCAGCAAAAGTACTGAAGCTTTCATAGTGTCCAGTAGTGGCAGGTAACAGGTCCCTCTTAGACACCACTCTAAGCACAGGACACCACTCAGTGGATAATACGGAGCTATCTTATAATTATGAAGACTTGTCGTAACGTGACATCATATTAAGCAGAGCACAACTCAAAATTGTATTAGTGTTGTATAAAGATTATGAGTGGGCAGAAATGTGGAAAAAGGAAAACTTAAAACCTTAGTCTTCTTTGAACAAGTTGTTTCTTTTTTTTTTTAGGATGTCGCTGCAATTATAATTTGTGAAATAAAAAATAAATACAATTCAATAGAAAAATGGCAGAAGTCAGATAATTCAAAAGTAATATTAATAAAAATGTCACAGAAGGGAAAACACTTGTGGCTAAAAGCATCAAAAAGAGAATCAGCCTCATACAAATTAAAACCCACAAAGAGCATGAGCCACCTTTTTTTGTGGGGGGGACAGAGTCTCACTCTGTCACCTAGCCTGAAGTGCAATGGCATGACCTCGGTTCCCTTCAACCTCTGCCTCCAAGCTTAAGCAGTTCTCCTGCCTCAGCCTCCATTGCAGCTGGGATTATAGGCGTCTGCCCCCATGCCCGGCTAATTTTTTTTGTATTTTTAGTAGAGATGGGATTTCATCCTGTTGGCCAGGCTGTTCTCTAACTCCTGACCTCATGATCTACCCACCATGGCCTTCCAAAGTGCTGGGACTATAGGCATGAGCCACCATGCCAAGCTGAGCCACCTTTTTATACCCAACGGATTAGGTACAGTCTGGAAGATAATATAAAGTATTTAATGACTGTATGGATCATGGGGGTATATTTTACTGTTGGAGTATAACTATCTTTTAAGTACCTTTGAAAATGATTTGGCATTACATTGTAGGGTAGCTAGAAAACAATGGTTATTAAAAAAAAAAAAAAAAAAAGAAAATGATTTGGCATCAAGTCAAGTTGGATGTGTATGTCCCCTAAGTTCTGGCAATATTTACCTTAGAGAAACTTACATATGCACATAAGAATATTCGTGTGTCTGTATATCAATTTTTTTTTTTTTTTTTTTTTTTTTTTGGAGACGGAGTTTCGCTCTTGTTACCCAGGCTGGAGTGCAATGGCGCGATCTCGGCTCACCGCAACCTCCGCCTCCTGGGTTCAGGCAATTATCCTGCCTTAGCCTCCTGAGTAGCTGGGATTACAGGCACACACCACCATGTCCAGCTAATTTTTTGTATTTTCAGTAGAGACGGGGTTTCACCATGTTGACCAGGATGGTCTCGATCTCTTGACCTCGTGATCCACCCGCCTCGGCCTCCCAAAGTGCTGGGATTACAGGCTTGAGCCACCGCACCTGGCTGTATATCAATTTTAACAGCAATATTGTTCTTGGTAGCAAAACTCCAAAACAACCCAGGTGTCAAAGGATAAGTACATTGTGGCATATTCATGTAAAGGCATTTTAGATTCCAGTGGCATTAATGAGTTATAGGGACATGCACCAGAATCTCAAAACCAGTGTTGAAGTGTGGCATAGGTGAGAAGTCACATGGACAATGTGGTGTTTTAAAATAAAGATAAAAACTGAAAAATTATATGATTTAGGTTTTAGAAATATAGAAATCCATGACAAATCTATAAAGCAAAGTGAGGGAATGATACACACAGGATTCAGAATAGATGGTAAGCTCTGGTGTAAGAAAAGTTTGTAGTGGTGGAGGGGAACATACAATGACCTTCAAAAGATTCATGGTGTTCTCTTTCCTAAATGGTTGATGGTGGTTTTAGAATTAGTGATATATTTTATTCTCTTTTCATATTAAAAACATATAGTCTGGGCGCCATAGCTCATGCCTGTAATCCCAGCATTTTGGGAGGTCAAGTCGGATGGATCACTTGAGCCTAGAAGTTTGAGACCAGCCTGGGCAACATTGTGAATGAAACCCTGTCTCTACAACAAATAAGCCAGGCATGATGGTGGTGCCTGCCTGTAGTCCCAGCTACTTAGGAGGCTGAGGTAGAAGGATTTCTTGAGCCTGGAAGGCAAAGGTTGCAGTGAGCTGAGATTGTGCCACTATACTCCAGCCTGGGAAACAGACTGAGACTCTGACTCAAGGAAAACAGAAAACATATTATAAACAAACTTACCAGGAACATCTTACCTTTTAATGACCTTTTCAAAAAGTTGTCACCTGTTACTTCATTTATGGAGTTTGGTATCTGTTTTCTTACAACCTTAATGATACTTTAACAAGAATTTATCAATTTGTTCATCACAAAGAATTGTCGTACTTTCCTTGCCTTCGTAGATTTCCCATCAGATATCGCTAACAAGTCTCTCTCAGAGACCACTGCCACAATGCTCTGGAAGTCCAAGAGCAGGAGAAGAAGAGCATCCCACCCTGCTGCTGAATCTTCTAGTGAGCAGGGGGCTAGTGAAGCTGACATTGACAGTGACAGTGGTTACTGCAGTCCCAAACACAGCAACAACCAGCCTGCAGCAGGGGCTTTGAGAAATCCTGATTCTGGGACCATGAATGTATGTGACATCGTCTTGATTTTTTTATTGGTCATTGATGTCAGCATTATATTTGCATCCTCTGCTAAAGCTTAAGTATTGGTTTTCATTAACAGTTCCTATAGTAATAGGATAGTTACAAATGTATTTTGTATTTTATTATTAATAAAAAATATGCATTGATGAAGTATTATAACATTCTAATATGCATGCTTCACACTAGGCTAAATTACAAAACATTTAGCAAAGTACATAATGTTGGTTTTTAAGTAGAGTATAATTGTCTTTTTGTTTCTTTTTTTAGCATGTGGAATCATCTGTGTGTGCAGGTACTTATTTTCTACATTGTGTTTTTGCTGTACTTTCTACTTTGTCCATATCAGTTTTCTTTTTAAGTATGAGGGTTGCTGATACTGCAAAAAAAAAAAAAAAAAAAAAAAAAAAAAAACTTGGAAATCTTGCAGAGATTCAGGTATTTTGGAAGTACAGTTTTGCTCATCAGCTTGAGAAAATGCCAGCGGGAGATATTCTGTAAGAGGACACTTGTATTACTAAGAACTGTAGTACTACTTCAAAGTTTTTAGGGCCAGGCACGGTGGCACACACCTGTAATCTTACCACTTTGAGAGGACAAGGCCTGTGGATCACCTTAGGTTAGGAGTTCGAGACCAGCCTGGCCAACATGATGAAACACTGTCTCTACTAAAAATACAAAAAATTAGCCAGATGAGGTGGCGGGTGCCTGTAATCCCTGCTACTTGGGAGGCAGAGGCCGGAAAATTACTTGAACCTGGGAGGCAGAGGTTGCAGTGAGCCGAGATCATGGTATTGCACTCCAGCCTAGTCAATAAGAGTGAAACCCCATCTCAGGCCGGACGCAGTGGCTCACGCCTGTAATCCCTGCACTTTGGGAGGCCGAGGCGGGTGGATCACGAGGTCAAGAGATCGAGACCATCCTGGTCAACATGGTGAAACCCCGTCTCTACTGAAAATACAAAAATTCAGCTGGGCATGGTGGCGTGTGCCTGTAATCCCAGCTACTCAGGAGGCTGAGGCAGGATAATTGCCTGAACCCAGGAGGCGGAGGTTTCGGTGAGCCGAGATCGCGCCATTGCACTCCAGCCTGGGTAACAAGAGCGAAACCCCGTCTCAAAAAACAAAAAAAAAAAAAAAAGAGTGAAACCCCGTCTCAAAAAAAATAAAAAGTTTATAGAAAAATTTTCAGTATTACATTTCTAGTGCTGAATTTCAGTATATGAAGTCAGGGCAATTTAGGTCGTGTTCTTTTATAAGTAAATTATAATTTAAAATTTCATTTTTTATAGGTGGTGTAAATTGGTCCAATGTAACTTGCCAGGCAACTCAGAAAAAACCTTGGATGGAAAAAAATCAGACATTTTCTAGAGGTGGAAGGCAAACTGAACAAAGAAATAATTCACAGGTAATTCAAATTAGGTTGGAAAAAATTGATTAGGTATGAGATGAGTCATTTCAGACTTTAATTTAGAGTGGTGCTGTGGAGATGATATTGAGTGATCTGAAAGTGAACTATCATGATATTTGTAACTTTAAAATGGCTTAGCTAATAAAATTACTTAATAAAACAAAATGGCAAAGTGTTGAGTGGGTATATATGGTATCATTTTTATACATTTCTGTATATTTAAATATTTTATAATGTTAAAAAAGGATCCCCTTTAATCCTGTTTCATTTGCCATGTTTTTTTTTCCCCACATAAAAATTTGAAAGCATTTTGTGCTTTAAATACTGATTTTTTGATCTTAAGGATTGCAACCTTGTCCGTGTGCCTTTACTTGACTGTAAATACCCTTTTGTGCTAATGGCGAGGCCATAGTAATGGCTTACCATAATGTAGTCAGGCAGGGCAGTTTCCTGAAGGCCCAGAGGAACAAAGTGTAACTGCAGTGTAGTGGAGCGGGCTGTGCACTGTCATGAACCACCAGTTACTGCATTTTTGTGCTTTGGTTGACTGTAAAATCAGGGAGTTGTTTAATGGTCATTATTTTTCCTTTTCATTTTTTAGATAACTTGCTCCTATTTAACTTTATTCACAGATGAACATATCCATATAGTCATATGATAGTTTTAATTTTAATTTTTAATTCCTTAAGGAATTAAAACTATCATATGACTATATGGATATGTTCATCTGTGAATAAAGTTAAATAGGAGCAAGTTACTAATGGGTTAAATATACCAACTGTTTGCCTGTTCCTTTGCCTCCCTGGAATGAAATCCAGGTTGAGAACATCTCCAATCCCAAATCCAAAATGCTGTAAAATCTGAAACTTTTTTAAGTTGACACATAATAACTGTATATACTTATAAGGTATAGTGTGATATATTGATATATGTATACAACATGTAATAATAAAATCAGGGTAATTAACATATCCATCATCTCATAGATGATTTCTTTTTTTTTGGGGAACATTCAGAATCTTGTCCCCTACTTGAAAATATACAGTAAATCATTGTTAGCTGTAGTCACCCTACCAGTGCTATAGAACACTAGAATTAATTCCTGTGTAGCTGTAATTTTATATTCGTTGACCAACCTCTTCCTATCCCCACACCTCAACCCTTCCCAGCCTCTGGTAACCACTATTTTGCTCTCTGCTTCTGTAAGATCAGCTTTTTTAGCTTCCACATGTGAGTGACAGCATGTGTTATTTATCTTTCTGTGCCTTGCTTATTTCACTTAACGTATTGTCCTCTAGGCTCATCCTTGTTGCTGTGAATGACAGGATTTTGTTCTTTTTCATGGATGAATAGTATTCCATTGTGTATATATACCACATTTTCTTCATCCATTCATCTCCTGATGGCCTCTTAGGTTGAATTATGATTGGCTATTGTGAATAGTGCTGCAGTAAACAAGAGAGGCAGTTATCGCTTTGACGTACTGATGGCCTTTCCTTTGGATCCAGTAATGGAATTGCTGAATCATATGGTAGTTCTTTTTTTAGTTTTTTGAGGAAACTTTATATTATTTTCTATAGTGGTTATGCTAATTTGCATTCCCAATATCATTGTGTATATGAGTTCCTTTTTCTCTGCATCCTCACCAGCATACCAGCATTTATATTGTCTTTTTGAGAATAGGCATTCTGAGATGAAAAAATACCTCATTATGGTTTTGATATGCATTTCCCTGATGATTAGTGATGTTGAGCATTTTTTCATATATATCTTCTTTTGAGAAATGACTATTCAGGTCATTTGCCCATTTTTTAATTGAAAAATATGAAACTTTTTTAGTGCCATGAAAGCACAAGTAGAAAATTCTACACCTAAGTACTTAACACAACTTTGTTTCATACACACAATTATTTAAAATATTATATGAAATTACCTTCAGGCTATGTGTATAGGTGTATATGAAACACAAGTGAATTTCGTGTTAATATTGGATCCCATCCCCAAGATACCTCAGTATGTATATGTAGATAATCCAGAATCTGGAAAAATCTGAAATTCAAGACACTTCTGGTCCCAAGCATTTCAGATAAGGAATAACTCAACCTGTACATTAGGTGTACCTTAACATTAATTAGGCTGTCAAGAAAACAAAATAATTCCTTCTTCCCTGTGGTTATTGCAAAAATAAATCATTTGTGACAACCTAGTGAGGCAGTCTAGGTTTATTTGATTAAAAACAAAAGAGCTAAAAGAGGAATCATTTGTATAGATTAGATAAATAAAATCTACATAATATATACCTATGGGCTGAAATTTTCGGCTGAGACTGTAATTGCTTGCCCTACCCATGTTTACAGTTACAATACTATTGTTTTTGGTATCAGTAGCTCACTAGAGAGGAAATAATACTGAGATGAAAAACATTTTATCTCCTTCTTAAAACTGATGAGGAATGTTAAAAGAACCAAAAAGAAAACTTTGCAAATATATATGGCTCCAAAGAACTGGAGCCAGATATTTGACCATGTATTTGCTTTCTTCTTCTGTTGCTTTGTTATCCTTGTACTTTACTTAAGTGTGTTTGTTTGATTTTTGAGATGCAGAATCTTTTTAAGTCAAAATGTTTTCCCTGTTTGCAATTTCTGATTGTTTTTAGGCTCTAAACATCTTTTAGAAATCAAATATTGACCTGCATGTTCTGCCACCTTTTATAGTATAGTATTTCAGGACATTTTTATCTGAGATTTATTTTGATCCATGGTAAAACAAAATGAAGTGGATTTTCAAAGTAGTTAACCAGTTGTCCTAACATTCTTTCCCTGGTTTGTGTTTCCATTTTAGTGATTTGCCAATTCCTTTTTTTGTTTTTCTTTTGAGACATAGTCTTGCTCTTATTGCTCAGGCTGGAGTGCAATGGTGCGATCTCAGCTCACTGTAGCCTCCACCTCCTGGGTTCAAGCCATTCTTCTACCTCAGTCTCCCGAGTAGCTGGGATTACAGGGGCCCGCCACCACGCCTGGCTAATTTTTATATTTTTAGTAGAAATGGGGTTTCACTACATTGGCCAGGCTGGTCTCCAGCCCTTGACCTTGTGATCCACCCACCTTGGCCACTCAAAGTGCTGGGATTACAGGTGTGAACCACCATGCCCGGCCTGCTGATTTCTTATGTGCTATTTTTGAGCTATTTGTTTTTTTCAGTTTATGAGATTTTTGTACCTGCACCATGCTGTTTAATTACAGGAGTTTTAAACATCGTTAGCAGTGTTTTAACATTGGGTAACATAGATCATTTCTTTAGTCTGGTATAAGTCTAATTCTAAATGATGGAAAGAATCTTAAAAACTTGAAATCTTTTAAAATGGCTTCTTTTATGGAATAGATTGTAAAGTAAAAGAAATAAAAAGATCATATACAATGAAAAAGTCTCATTTCACTCCTGCTTCTCCTTGCCATCTCCACTCCTCCTATACTTCTCCCACTTTGAGTAATTTCTTGTAGTCTTCCAGAGTTTTTTCACTTCATTATAAGTAAATATAAGTACATATCTTATTTTTGTTTTTTCTTCACATAAAAGAGCATATCTACTCTGTTCTCTGCCCTGCTTTGTTCACTTGAGACATTTTCATAATTTCCTTATTATTACATAAAGGGCTTCCTCCCTTTTTCCTTTTAGACAACTCTTAATATTGTGTGGATATACCCTTGTTGATTTCTGTAGTCTTATCAATGGACACTTGGGTTGTTTGTAAACTGTTGCTATTGTAGACATACTGCGTGTCATTTAGAAATGTGTGTGTATAGAATCAGTTTCTAGATGAGGGACTGCTGAATTAGAAGGAAAATTCATCTGTTGTTTTGGTAAATATCATCAGATTGTATCAGTGTGCCTCCTCAACAAAAATGTGGAAAGTGCCTAGTTTCATACGGCTTCAGAGATAGTGTGTGTTCAGGATTTTGGGCGTGTGCCAATTAGGTAAGAATTATGTCTTAATGTAGATGATCATTTTTTCATGTATTTAAGGACCATTTGTATTTATTTCATTTCCTGCGAACTTACCTGGTTATATCCTTTGCTCATTTTTTGAATCTTGATCTATTTCTTTCTGTTTTGGGGTACATTTTAAAATCAGTTTGATGAAGCTTTAATCAAATTCCTGAAGTTTCTTGGAGTCTTTAATATGTAATACAAGTTGTAAATATTTTGCTAGGTTTTCCTTTTTATTTTTTACTTTGCTCATTATTATCATGACTATTGCCATGCATAGTTTGTTTGTAAAATAACATTAAGAAGTTTATATTTATAAATTGACTTTATTGATCTTTTTTTTTTTTTTTTGATGGCTTCTAAAGGGTTTTAAATCATGATTGGAAAAGTTTTGCCCCTACTCCAAGGCTGTAAAGGCATTTGCTTGTTTTTTCCTCTAGTGTGTTCATGGCCTTGTTTTTTCACATTTAAATCTTTATTCCAGTTGGAGTTTTTCTTGGTATGGTGTGAGAAATGGGTCCTACTTTGTGATTTCGAAGTGACTTTTTAAAATCTTCCAACACCGTTTGTTGAAAAGTTTCTCTCTTCTTCACTGACTTGAAATAATTACCTTTATCACCTATTCAATTCCCACATAAATTGGAATCCATTTCTGGACTTTCTATTCTGTTCAATTGGTAATTAAATTAATCTGTAAAGTTAGAGACAATCGATTAACTACCTTTATGATGTGTCATCTTTCTATGCAAAAACAGCATGTCTTCCTATTTTTGAATCTTTTTGTTTGTTTTGAGACAGTCTTTCTCTGTCACCCAGGCTGGAATGCAGTGGTGCAATCTCCGCTCAATGTGAGCTCCACCTCCTGGGCCAGATGTGGCGGCATGCATCCATAGTCCTAGCTACTTGAAAGGCTGAGGTGGGAGGAGCACTTGAGCCCAGGAGTTCGAGGTTACAGTGAGCTGTGATGGTGCCATTGCACTCCAGCATGGGCAACAGAGTGAGACCCTGTCTCAGTTAAACAGTCAGTAAATAAATAAATAAATGGAAGGGTTGTAAAGTTTTCCTTAAATAAGTTTGTAGATATTCTTAGTGGTGATTCCTAATGTTTTTCCTGTTTATTCTTGTAAATGGGGTATGAAAACTTTAACATTTTTAAATTAATTTTGTGCTAGTCATTTAAAAATGTTAATATATATTCAAAGCTGTAGCTTCTGATTTGTTTTGTTCAGTATGCCCTCTGTCAACAAAACTCTTTCTTAGAAGAGCTGAAAAAAGTATTTAGATGTCATGAGGTTATTGATTCATTCATCAAGTTACTGGAATACTTAAATATTTGATTCACATGAACTTTGTTGGGACCATTAGTTTGGGGGTTTTAAATCAGTCCTGGTGCTTTATGTCTCCAAGTGTAAGAATCAAGTTGCATTTGTTTTTAAGGTAAATTGTTTTAGTGTTTGTAACACTATTAATACATGTATACTAACTCTGGTTTACAATAGCAAGTGTGGGAATTCAGGTGGTTCCAGGTCTTTCTGTGCGTATGTTTGGTTTCAGAATCCAAGACCTGTGTATTAGCACCTTCTCTCCAGGTCTGCTTCCATTGCTGTTTATTATTAGAATTTTGGAGTAGCTGTTACTTAAGATTATAATTTTCATATCTTTTAAGTGTTCTGGTTAAGAGAGGCATTTACTGTTAGCTGCATTTGGTACTTACGAGAGGTAACTTGAAATGTCTTAAGAGTCTTAGAATGCTTAATGTTTTGTTTTTTTTTTACCCGTATGACGATTGAACATTTTGCCAATTTGTTAATGGGATTGTTAGGTCTGCTTGGGCTGCTGTAAAATAATGCCATAGACTTGGTGATTCATAAACAACAGAAGTTTATTTCTCACAGTTCCGGAGGGTGGGAAGTCCAAGGCCCTGGCAAATTCAGTGTCTGATGAGGGCCTGCATCTGGGTTAATATGTGGCTGTCTTCTAGCTTTGTCCTTATGTGATAGAAGAGGTGAAGGAGCTCTCATAAAGGAACCCCAGAGAGCTCCTTTACTGCTTCCACCACATAATCCCATTTATGATGGCTTTGCCCTCATAACCTAATCACCTCCCAAAGGCTACACTTTAAAATACCATCTCATGGGCGGAGGGAGTGTTAGGATTTTAGTATATGAATTCTGGGAGACACAAACATTTAGTCCCTAACATACAACAATATTAATTTATGTGATTGAATGAAAAGTTTATTCTTTAAATCTTGGAAACAATATTTGTATTAGTTTTTCCTAATTTTTTTATCTATGTTAAAAAAATAAACAAGTATCAGAAGACTTAGAACAGTTAAAAAGTAGCTGGGCATGGTGACTCATGCCTGTAATTCCAGCACTTTGGGAGGCAAGGCAGGAGGATCCCTTGAAACCAGGTGTTCTAGACCAGCCTGGACAATATAGGCAGACCCTGCCTCTACAGATAATAAAAAAATTAGCTGGGTGTGGCGGTGCATGCCTGTGGTCCTAGCTATTTGGGAGGCTGAGGTGAAAGAATTACTTGTGCCTGGGATGTTGAGGCTGCAATGAGCCTTGATCACACTGCTGCACTCCAGCCTGGGTGACAGAGTGAGATCCTAACTCAAAAAGTAATGTATAAGGCCAGGCACGTGACTCATACCTTAATCTCAGTGCTGTGAGAGGCCAAGGTGGGAAGACTGCTTGAAGTCAGCAGTTTGAGACCAATATAGCAAGACCCCTGTCTCTACAAAAATACAAATAAAACAATTAGCTGGGTGTGGTGGCATATGCTTATAGTCCCAGCTACTTGGGAAGCTGAGGCAAGATAATCATTCGAGCCCAGGTGTTAAGGCTGTAGTGAGCTGTGATCGAGCCACTGCACTCCAGCGTGGGCAACAGAGCAAGATGCCATCTCTAAAATAAATAAATAAGTAAGTAATATGCAATTTCCCCAGTGATAAAATCTTGCAAAACTATATTGCAATATCACACCCAGATATTGGCCTTGGTACAGTCAAGAAACAGAACAGATCCATCACCACAAGGACCTTTGTGTTGCCTTTCATAGCCACACCAACTGCTCCTTATTCCCGAGAATCTACTGATCTATTTTCCCTTTCTAATTTTGTTGTTTCAATAATTTTGTATGCCTTCATACATTCCTTTTGGGATTGGCCTTTTTCACTTCCATGGTTCTCTTGTTGTTGAGTTTATCAATACTATAGTTTATTCCTTTTTGTGATTGACTACAGACTTCTAAACTATGATCTGGATTTGCCACAGTTAGTTTAACTCTTCATCCACTGAGAGCATCCAGTTTGTTTTCTGTTTTTGCTTTTGTGAATAAAGCTGCTAATAAATACTCATTTAGAGGAGAAAAAAGTAATGCACAATAATTGTTTTATTTTCCTATTTTTCTTGTAAGTACCTTATTTGTCAGAAACTTGATCTTTAAAATAAATGATGCACTTGGTGAAAATCTATTGAATTGTACACTTGTGTGTACTTTTCTGCAAGTATGTTATATACTTGAGTGAAACATTTACTTTAAAATAATTAGATTTTCTTTTCCCCTCTGGGGTTTACTTAGGTTGGATTCAGATGCCGAGGACACAGTACTTCCTCAGAAAGAAGACAGAATTTGCAAAAGAGACCAGATAATAAGCATTTAAACTCTAGTCAATCCCATAGAAGCGATCCAAATTCTGAGTCTTTATATTTTGAGGTATTTTTTTCAAACTGTATTTGTAAGCTGTTATAGGAAATGTTCCCATTAAGAAGTTAATTTGTTACATTATGAACATCTTGAGTACTTTTTTATGTCTTAACATGTGATTCTAGTATTAAATTATAAATTACTCAGAAGTATTAACTCATTTTTGTCTTGGTTATATATATTTGATCTAACATTAATTTTACTAATGTTAATTTTTATAAAGGTTTGTCCTGTGCGTGGATCATTTTGAGTAATGTATAGAGGTAGAACTTGATTTCATGTGGACTTTATTTAGTATGGAGCTTTTCACTTTATTTTTATTGTTATTCAATCCATTTGAAAGGCTTTTCAGATTTAAGTAGTTCAATCTAGTTAACTTGTGCTGCCAGCCAGGAGAGTTTTAGAAAAGGAGGAAAAACGTTTTACTTTCTCTGATAGACAGTTTATATCCTAATTGCACTGTTTTGATTGTTTATTCATCTAACAGATTCCTTTTTTTTTTTTTTTTGAGATGGAGTTTCACTCTTATTGCCCAGCCTGGAGTGCAATGGCACGATCCCAGCTGACCGCAACCTCCACCTCCCAGGTTCAAGTGATTCTCCTGTCTCAGCCTCCCAAGTAGCTGGGACTACAGGCATGTGCCACTATGCCTGGCTAATTTTGCATTGTTAGCAGAGATGGGGTTTCTTCATGTTGGTCAGGCTTGTCTTGAACTCCCGACCTCAGGTGATCCGCCCACCTCGGCCTCCCAAAGTGCTGGGATTACAGGCATGAGCCACCACTCCTGGCCCATCTAACAGATTCTTATTGGTGGTTTAGTATATGTGTGCAGTAAGGTGCTCTGAATGATACATTAAGGTGAATAGACCTGCTATCCTTGGGAAAATTGCTGTGTAGTAGGGGAATGTAGGCATATATACACCTAATACTTAGTTGAATATGGTTAGAGTTGAAAGCAGAGACAGGTCACTTTGGGTTTCTGGGTAGCTAGCATTTGGAATGAATTTAAAGAACAAGTAGAATTTGGTTGTATCAAGATGTTTGTCACCACACGTCTCTGGCAACTCATTTGAGTAACTCATTTTGGTTGGGTCATAAATTCTATTAAATGAGTTAATAGATGGAGATTAAACTGGAAAACTTGCTTGAGGTCAGAGGATGGAAATCAACAATATGTTAGATAAGTTTAGTAATTGAGTCAAAGGACTTGAGAGTATATCTCAATTATTCTGTCAACAATAGTTTCAACATATCCAGATCTGTCAATTGTATTACCTGTACTCAGCTGTACAATTGGTTCTATACTTACATTTAAATATATTAGATATAATTTTCAGTATAAAGGATATTAAGAAATTAATTTTAGTGGAAAATTTTTTTAACCTTACTGACAATTGTGTGGAGTAATGCAGAACAAGGAATATAATGAAGTTTACATGAAGCTGACGCTTTCAAATTACCTGGATGTGATAAAATCCAATTTGAATTTCTTTTCAATTACCCATCTGAAGGTAGAATTATTAATAAAAATGAAATAGTAGATGCAGAAATCCAAAAGATGGACATGTGTGGATACACCCCCAGCCTTGAATAATTATGTTTTAGCATGTGAAAAATGAAATTTCCTTTTTTTTTTTGAGATTTCCTCTGTAAGACCAACTTTGAATATTTCAGTAGTAGAGTACAAGAAATAACTTCCTCATTTTTCAGTACTTTTAAGCATTATAAAAAGGTTTTTCTTAGGAGTTTGCCTTGAACTCTTTTTACTTAAAATGTGAACTATTTCAGGATGAAGATGGGTTTCAAGAACCAAATGAGAATGGAACTGCTAAGGATGAGAATATTCAACAAAAACTTTCTTCTAAAGTAGTAAGTAACTCTTTTTAAAAAGATAAGTAAAATATAACATCCTTTGAACAATGGCTATGTTGGAAGGAAATCTTAAAGATAAGTGTAAAGCACATGGAGCACCGAGTGTGCAGGAGACAGTGTTTAGTACCTATCTTTAATTCCAGCATAGCCTGAACAGAGATAATTCTCTGTGAAATCCACAGTTCTATTATTAAAATACCATTAATTAAATGATATCATCAAACAACATACAGTCTGTAATGAAATTTTCCCAGCTGTTGCAAAATTTTACTTTGGAGGTATTTTGTTTTATTGCGGTCAAGGATCCAGGCAACCGTCCCCCATTGCATTAGGCGGTTTCGTCCCTTTAGTATTTCCCAGTCCAAAATGGTCCTACTGTCAAATCCTGTTCTTTATGACATTGAATTCTTTGAAGAGTCTAGCCTACTTATACTGCATAACATCCCACATTCTGGATCGTTCTTCCTTATTATTGACTTTTATGGGTTCACTAACAAATTTTTTTTTCTGGCTATCATAGTTGGATGATTTACCTGAAAACTCACCAATCAATATAGTTCAAACTCCAATTCCCATTACCACCTCAGTTCCTAAACGTGCAAAAAGTCAGAAGAAGAAAGCTTTAGCAGCAGCCCTTGCCACAGCTCAAGAATATTCAGAAATAAGTATGGAGCAAAAAAAATTACAGGTATCTATTCACTTTTATGAACAAATGTGATTGTTTATTTGCTAGGTTTGATGGGATAGGAGTGATAAGTATAGTCATCTTAAAGTGCCACACTTTCATACTCTAACAAAATTAATTTTTTAATATTTACTTGTAGGAAGCTTTATCAAAAGCAGCTGGAAAAAAGAATAAAACACCTGTGCAGCTAGATCTGGGGGACATGTTAGCTGCTCTGGAAAAACAACAGCAAGCAATGAAAGCACGGCAAATTACTAATACCAGGCCTCTGTCATATACAGGTGATATCATTAGACTGAGCAATTTGCTGTTTGGTAATATATGTTAGATGCTGTTAATCAAAATTTGTAAAGGGGGGTGTGTGTGTGATTTTAAATCAGCTGCTCTGGAAAAACAACAGCAAGCAATGAAAGCACGGCAAATTACCAATACCAGGCCTCTGTCATATACAGGTAATATCATTAGACTGAGCAATTTGCTGTTTAGTAATATATGTTAGATGCTGTTAATCAAAATTTGTAAAGGGGTGGGTGTGTGTGTGTGATTTTAAATCAGCTTAAACCCCAAGCTTTGAAATTGTCCATGCTCCTTTTCTTTCCACCTCTAGTCCTTTAACATATCCTGTCTATCCTGCCTGCAAAACAGATCCATAATCTACTCGCCAGATTTCCTGCCACCACAGTAGCCTCCATTATTGTATAATACTACACTGATTAACCTCCTAACTACTATCTGCTTTTCCCTCCCCACAACCCCTAGTCTGTGTTATAAGGAGTGATCTTTTTAAAATATAAGCTGGATTATATCACTCTACTGCTCAAAATCCTCTAGTACCTCTTCATTTCACTTGGCATAAAGCCAGAATCCTAACCAAAGCCATATTTTAGCTGACCCTGTTACCTTTTTGCCTTCATCACCATTCTCTCCTAACCCACTCTGCTCTAGCCACATTAGCAGTCCTCAGACACACCCAGCATGATCCTAGCTTAGTATCTGTGGGCTTGCTGTACTCTTTTCCTGGGATGCTCTTCATCCAGGTATTAGCATAGTTTGTTTCCCTCAGGTTCTTTAGATCTCTGCATAAATGTCGGTTGGTATGCATTTTGACTCACCCAAATTTTTTTCTTTTTCAAAGACTAAAATAAAAAAATCATATGTAGTCTGGCTCTCTTAACCATTATCTAGTTTAAAACTCAGTTGCAGACAAGGGTTTTGTTGATCAGATTTTGTGTGTGTGTTTGTATGTGTGGGAATGAAAATGACCTGGCTTTCTACTGAAACAGTAATTTCTATTTTAACAAACCTTGTCAGATTTAGAGCTCAGTTGCTCTGTGTTCCCTCATTTCTTTTCATAGTCTTTTTTTAGAGGGTGAGGAATAGAACAAAGGAACAGGAAAGGTATCAGTGTACAGCACCAGCACTGATGCTGAGAGGCAGAATTGAATTTTGTGTCTCCTTTGTGAAGGAATTATTATTAGAAAGAAAAATTATAATGTATAATTTTAACCTGTGTGCAAAATGTTTAAAGCTATCTAGTTACCAGTCTGCTGTCAACTTTTGCTTTGATTAACTATTGGTCAGATAGTACTGAATGTATACAAAGCCTTAGAGTTGTACGTTGTTGAGATGGGGATAGTGGCAGTAATCTCTCACTTAAGAGTTAAAAATAGGGAATAAAACTGAGAGTTAGCAGTAATTTGGAGGAAGTATGGCCTAGTAGCTAAAAGCAGGGGCTCTGGAATCAAGTTGCCTTGGTTTGAATCCTGTTATTCCATGTATTTCATTGGCAAGTTATGTAACCTTCCTGTGCTTTTATTTCCTCACATTAATATGAGGGTACCTACTTCATGATTGTCTTGAGGATTAGATGAGATATGTAAAGTGCTTAGAGTATTTGGGTTATAATCACTCAACAAATAATATTATGGAGAAGAGATTGTTAACTGGTGATACTTCATATGGCTTCTTACAACTTTAGCAACAGTTAATATACAGGGGTGTGTGTGTGTGTGTGTGTGTAAACAGTATATATATATATATAAATAGTATATATGTTATATATACATTTATACATGTTAACAGTATATGTATGCATATATAAATGTATATAGCAGTTGCTAAATGTTAATATAAATACTATAAATTACATATTTATATACTGTTTTATATATAATGATGTATCTTTATATATATATATACACACACACACACACACACACACACACACACCCCACCCCCATATATACACATGTTCAAGAAAAGGATGAGACTGATCATGATGAAAAGGATTGTAGAGAAATGGTGAAACCTGGAAACAGGTCAGTGATGACTCCAAACTCTGTCTTGGTTGAATGTGGTGTTGATAAGGGCTGCAATGTTACTATACAAGATAAGGATTACAGAAGAATTTTGTTAGGAAGAGCAGATACTGCCTGTTGTATTTTAAATGCAAGGGAGTTTCTGGTGGTTCCTATTTAGCATATAGTTATAAATGTGTAGTTTATGTTACAAGTCAGTGAGTTTCAAATACAGATGATTGTGGAAGCTGTGGATATCAGATTTTTGGGGGAAAGAAAAATTAGGAAAAATGTGTTCACAGACAAAGCCTTGGTGGACTGCTCAGATTTAAAGGATAAGAGAAAGAAGTACCAGAAACATAGATTTGAGAAAGAATACGAAAAATAAAAGAGTGTAATGTTACAGAAGGCAAGGATAGAATTTTGAGGAAAAGGATGTAGTTCTTGGTACCAAATGCTGAAGAAAACTAAAGAGAGAATTATATTTGACAATTGCAAGATTATGTGTGACCTTGACAATAAGTTTCAAGAGAGGGTTGGACAGAGGTCAAATTGTAATGATTTGAAAAGTGATAATGAGAGAATGACTGTTTAGAAGTTTAATAAGGAAGAAAAGGGGAATGATGGCACCTTAGGTTGAAGGGAAGTCAGTCAAGGGAAGGGTTTAGTTGTTTGCCTTTTTTTTGGAGACAGGGTCTCACTCTATTGCCCAGGCTGGAGTGCAGTGGCCCAATCTCAGCACACTACAACCTCCACCTCTCGGGTTCAAGCAATTCTCCTGCATCAGCTTCCTAAATAGCTAGGATTACAGGCACTTGCCACCATGCCTGGATAAATTTTGTATTTTTAGTAGAGATGGGGTTTTTACCATGTTGGTCAGGCTGGTCTCGAACTCCTGACCTTGTGATCTAGCCTGCCTCGGCCTCCCAAAGTGCTGGGATTACAGGCGTGAGCCACCACACCCAGCCTTTTTTTTTTTTTTTTTTTTTTTTTTTTAGTTAGAAGATTTTAAGAAAAAAGTCAGGGATCAGGTAGGAACTTGAAAGATGCAAGGATCCTTGGACAGGAGTAAGGATATCTGCCACCTCCTTTCAGGTGGGGTGTAATTTTATACTGGATAGCATCTCTCAGGGAAGTGGCAGGCTAGCTCTGAGAGTGAGAGGATTGAGATTGGGGGTTTGGGAATAGTGAAGGATTGGAGGAAGGCAGTGGAGACTGAGGATATCAACCAGACATAAAAGACTTAATGGTACTGAGTGCAGCTGAGTGGGTAAAATCATCATTCTTTACTGACCAACTGAAATAAAGAGAGAAGTGATAGATATCTTATGTAAGGGTGAATAGCAGATTCAGTAGGATTAAGAAGGGGTGCAGCATTGTGACGTTTCAAAGGTAGAGTGGTTCTGACTGAAGACCAGTTGCGAGGAATTGCTGTGTTTGAAGGTTGTACAGTAAAATAGAACTAATTATTTATTTATCCCTATAATGGACCTCTAAATTGGTTAATTGCATTGGCTTAGTCTTCTTTATCTTATGGAAGATCCATCGAAAAAATGGATAAAAGCTGTATCTGAGGGGTACTGCATAGCCATGTGTAGTACTTCTACTGTTATGATGTCTGTTTTTTACCATGGGAGGAAGATGTTCTTGTTTTTTGTAGTTGTCATGGGAAATTTTGAAAGTATGTGGGATTGGCCCTAATAGTGAAACTAATGTTCCTATTTGTTTTTAGTGGTTACTGCAGCTTCTTTTCACACTAAAGACTCCACTAACAGAAAACCTTTAACCAAAAGTCAGCCCTGTTTGACAACCTTTAATTCTGTGGACATTGCTTCCTCTAAAGCAAAGAAAGGAAAAGAGAAGGAAATTGCAAAACTAAAACGACCCACAGCACTTAAAAAGGTAAACCAAAATCTGGTGGGATATTTATTTTATAGGATGAATAAGGATTTTAATCTGTTTTGTAAAAGTGGTTGTGTCTTAGTTAACAGATTGTTGTGAGAAGTATTCATGTGCATGAATCTTGATAACGAGTGAATTTGAAGCTCAGGATATAATCATTGTCATGGCTGTCTTTCCATGTAGAGCAGGGCCCTGGAAAATGAATTCGTTCAAAAGGTTAAAAAAAAGAAAAAACAGTTAAATATTTAGTATCCCAAAATGTTAGACTCCAGAAATCAGAAGCCGTGGATTTCAGTACTAACTTCAGTGCTTGCTACATATATCGTTTTAGGCAACCTTTTTACTCTTACCTTTCTCATCTATAAATTGGAGATCATTTGTGATTTAACTCAGTATTGTTAATTAAGAGGCTCAAAATGAGATAATTCATGTCCAAATAATTGAAAACTGTAAACTGTCAATCAAATGTAAACTGTATGACTTGGGTTTCAAACTTTTTAATTTACCCAGTTTTTTTTTTTTTTTTTTTTTTTTTTTGAAACTGTGGTTTGTCACCCAGAATTTAAAGAATCAGATATGGTTTGATAGCTGTGTATTCTGTAATGCAATTGTGTCCCTTTATTTTGTATGAGGTACTTCCTTCACTTTATAGTGTCTGAAATTACATTTGCATTTTTGCCAGGCAGCTAAACTTCTCGTGTTCACGTTTAAATGAACTACTGTACCTGTGTTATAATGTATATTGTCATCGTTTGTACACAGTTGAAGAATCATAAGTAATTTAAGACTGGTATAATGCCTTTAGGTTATTTTAAAAGAAAGAGAGGAAAAGAAGGGGCGCTTAACTGTGGACCACAATCTTTTGGGATCCGAGGAACCAACAGAAATGCACTTACATTTCATTGATGATTTGCCACAGGAAATTGTTTCCCAGGAAGGTAAGGAGGTCCCCCTTTCTCTTCCTCTCATGAATTGGTCTGAAATATTTTAATAGATATGTAAGCTGTTACTAGTTATGCTCCTGAGTGGAAGATGTGCTATGTAAATCTTTTTTTAGAGTAGTTTCTTTTAAAAATGCTTTTGTAGGGAGATGGTTAAAGAGAAGGGAACAGGTATTATATACTAGGTCTATGATGTTTTTGAGGCTTAAATCCTGAATTTGAAATGAACCCTCAAAATTAAGATCTCACCAATGTATAAGATCTCTGGAAAGGACACAAGCATTTTCATTTTGTCTTCTTTTATGTCCAGAACACAGTTGGCTATCTTTCTTTCTAGGACTATTTTTCATTGAGTAATTTTTGTTGATTTTCTTGCTTTCATGGAATTAATACATATGCCACAATGAATGGAATTGCAAACCAGAATCTAGCTGGTCAATAAGATTCAGTGTCATACAGTAAGTAGCAACACATAAATTCCAGTTGGTAACTCAGCAAAACCACAGGTATCTACTAATATTTATACCACCATAGAAGAAAGATTTTTCTGTTAGTATATCTTTATTGCCCAACTTTTTGCAACACATTTAAATCTGGTTTACACATAGATTAAGCAGCAATGTTTCGTTGTTTTTAGAAAAATGAGTTTACTTCTAAGGATTGTTCACTGGGGACATAGTTGTTTGGGATTCTCTTCTTTTCTCAGTTTAATGATCCCCCATGTTTTTAGGTATAGCCATCCATCCATTCATTCAGCAAATGTTTACTGAATGCTACTACATATAGTTTAGTAGCTAGAGTGGCAGCAAGGACGTTGGGGAATGTTACTAAAGATAGATAGTAGGCACGTCCTGCTGTTGAAGACCTTGCAGTCCAGTAGGAAGGTAAGAAGATACATGTGGGCTGGGCACAGAGGCTCACACCTGTAGGCCTAACACTTTGGGAATCCAAGATGGGCAGATCACTGAGCTCAGGAGTTCGTGACTAGCCTGGGCAACAAGGCAAAACCCTGTCTCTACAAAAAAATACAAAAATTAGCTAGGCATGGTGGCTCACACCTATAGTCCAAGCCACTTGGGGGACTAAAGTGGGAAGATTGGTTGAGCCCAGGAGGTCAAGGCTGCAGTGAGCTGAGGTCGTGAGACCCTGTATTTAAAAAAAAAAAAAATACATATGTGACTTTGCTAATTAATGGACTAGATATACAAATATGAACTCATTTCCTGAGTTTAGCTGTTTAGGAAAGAAGCAGTAACAAAATGAAGGAGACAATAGAGTCAAGAAATGGCATCTTATAATCTTGCTCCCTGAACACAGAAGCAATGACCAAATAAGAGAGAAAGTGGGGTGGTGCCTGGAGAATCAGAAGTGGTGTGGAGAGGGTGAGGTAGAATTTGTCATTGCCACCAATAATGGGAAGTTTTAGATTGTTTTAAAAAAAAAAGATCTCTCAGTAATAGGTGGAAAAATAGAAATGAAGAAATGGGTAATACGATTTGGAAAGAGGCGTCAATTTTTTTTTTTTTTTTTTTGAGACAGAGTCTCTGTTGCCCAGGCTGAAGTGCAGTGGCACGATCTCGGTCTTCTGTAACCTCCCCTTCTCGGGTTCAAACGGTTCTCCTGCCTCAGCCTCTCGAGTAGCTGGAACTACAGGCATGTGCCACCATTCACAGCTAATTTTTTTTGTATTTTTAGTAGAGATGGGGTTTCAACATGTTGGCCAGGCTGGTCTGGAACCCTGGACCTCAAGTGGTCTTCTGCCTTGGCCTCCCAAAGTGCTGGGATTACGAGCATGAGCCACCACGCCTGGTCTAGAAGGTGCAGCTTTTTGTTCTTTAATTTAAATTCTCTAGGAATACATGTTTAGATAATGTGTATTCTTCCTCATTTCTGTGGAGAATTCTGGGCTATGCTTGACTTTTGAGAGAGAGAGAGAGAGTTTTTTGTTTTTTTTTTTAAAGAGCTGGAAGTCTCGCAGTGTTTCTCAGGCTAACCTCAAACTCTTGGGTTCAAGTGATTCTCTTGCCCCACCCTCCCTAGTAGCTGGGACCACAGGCATACACCTGGGTAAGAGTATACTTCAACAGACAATAGGAGAATTTCATTTCTGTAGTGTATGGAACATGTTTATTTGTGATAAGAAAAATGCCACAAAGGAAGACCAGATAGAAAAATGCCCACCTTATTAGCTTCTGGAAAATTTGGAAAAGGCCCGAAAGACAACGGCCATTCTAAATTGTGTTGATCAGTGTGGAGCTTTTCAGGATTTGAAGTTTCTAAATTTTTTCCCTTCACTCTGCGTCTCCACAGATACTGGACTGAGCATGCCCAGTGATACTTCGCTCTCTCCAGCAAGCCAGAACTCTCCATACTGTATGACACCTGTGTCACAAGGCTCTCCTGCTAGTTCTGGAATAGGCAGTCCAATGGCATCTTCAACAATAACCAAAATCCACAGCAAAAGATTTAGAGAGTAAGTTTTATACTCATTAATGAGGTTGAATAGTTTAAGGATCTTGATTATAGTTCTGAATTTAGTATTGTCATTGTTACTCAGTCATGCAGATAAAACACCAGAGATCTTTACCCTTTTTCAGATTTTGTTTAACAGCTGGGTTTATTATTATGTAAAGCCTTGCCTTCTGTCAGCTTTCAGTATTCACGTGAGAGTGATTTGACAGTAAGTGTATTCTCTTTATATTGGATAGTATTTCTATTCTAGAAATCTAGACTCTTAGCTTCTTATATATTAAATGTTGTACTATGCGTTTGCCTCCTCCAAATGCTTTTGCTTTCTTGTTTATATTATTGGCCCTTCAAAAGATGACTCTAACCAATTAATAACAGGTATCTAAGACCGTAATATATGAAATGAGCCTTTTACATAATGCTAGTTGTACAGGTAATTCTCAGTTCTCAAATTGAGATAACTGAGGGATTACAGAATATGATACCCCATCTGTGAATTGCTATTAACAGTTATTGCTGTGAGGGATTTTAAGATTTTAACATTTATGTTGATGAATTAATTTCATTTTTGATATTTAAAAATGAAATATGAAAGAATCCCAGGGTGAAAGTATAATCTATGTAAGTCCAAATTACATTGGTTTATTCTGTTCCCTTTCCTTATACTATTGTTTTTGGCAAATTACTTCTTGCCTAGCTTTGGAAAGTTGAGTTAATTGAATGTCAAATCACAGATGTGGATCAAATGAAACACTTGGGGGATAAAATGTTTCATATGTAGGACATGAACAGTTTGAAGGAAAAAAGAATGAAAAATATTGCATTTTGGGATGTTCTAGTCTTTGCATTTTTCAATTTTGCATACTTTGACAGTTAAACATTCCTTAATGTCCCCATTTTTTTTTCTTTAAAGAATCCTCAACCTCCTAAGGCATATTTCCCCATTTTTATATTCTGAAGTAGTGTTGTACTTATTTAAGCATTTTCCACAGAAACACAAAAAATTCCCCTGATAAACTTTTTGCCCCTATATAATTTGAAAGTAGAAATTTGCTTGCCTTTGTTATTCATAGATAAGAAATGACACCAATTCTCCCTATTAAGTGCCTGCTTATGGTGGACATGAGGGATGATTACTAGAAAAGATGGAAAGAGTATATATGAGAAGTATATACTTAGATGACATTTTTTGAGACAGAGTTTCGCTCTTGTTGCCCAGGTTGGAGTGCGGTGGTGTGATCTCAGCTTACTGCAACCTCTGCCTCCTAGGTCCAAGTGACTCTCCTTCCTCAGCCTCCTGAGTAGCTGGGATTATAAGCATGTACTACCACACCTGGCTGATTTTGTATTTTTAGTAGAGACAGGGTTTCTCCATATGGGTCAGGCTGGTCTTTAATTCCCGACCTCAGGTGATCTGTCTGCCTCAGCCTCCCAAAGTGCTCGGATTACAGATATGAGCCACCATGCCCGGTTGTAGATGACTTCTTTATTCCACGAATTAAGTACTGTAGTGGCCTCACACTGACTTTCTGTTTCTCACATTATAGTAATATATAATCTCACAGAGAGCCCTATTCATTTGCTTTGCCTGATGTAAAGGCATGTGATTTTTACCTCACAACCTCTTTGATTTTGGCTTCAGTTTAATTACTGAGTTCATCCTCCATAGCCATAAATTTTTGGAGCTTTAAGGATCTTTGAGGCCATTTTACCTAGCTCCTTACTTTTATGACTGAGAAAGCCAGGGCCCAGAAATCTATTCAAGCTCAGAGGAGGAATTGTTGGTAACAGGACATTCATGTAGAAATTGTATTTCTTTCCTACTAGAAGCATCTTTATTATTTCTTTACCAGAGTCATTGTGTTTATCTAATAGCAGGCTGTCATTTGGTTTATATTCTTAGAAGTTTAATAATTAGCAGTTATGTTAGTCCTTACCTTAGGTTAACCTGTCCTTTAGATAAAATCTATTTGATTCGAGCTGGGCGAAGCTGCCATAGCCAGACTGCCTCTCTAGATTGCTCCTTTCTGGGCAGGGCATCTCTGAAAGAAAGGCAGCAGCCCTAGTCAGGGGCTTATAGATAAAACTCCCATCTCCGTGGGAGAGAGCAGCTGGGGGAATGGGCAGCTGTGGCCACAGCTTCAGCAGACTTAAACATTGCTGCCTGTTGGCTCTGAAAAGAGCAGTGTATTTCCCAGCAAAGCACTTGAGCTCTGCTAAGGGACACACTGCCTCCTCAAGTGGATCCCTGACCCCTGTGCCTCCCGAATGGGAGACATCTCCCAGCAGGAATCAACAGACACCTCATATAGGAGAGCTCCAGCTGGCATCTGATGGGTACCTTTCTGGGACGAAACTTCCAGAGGAAGGAACAGGCAGCAATCTTTGTTGTTCTGCAGCCTCTGCTGGTGATACCCAGGCAAATAAGGCCTAGAGTGGACCTCCAGCAAAGTCCAGATGATATGCAGCAGAGGGGACTGTTAGAAGCAAAACTAACAAACAGAAAGGAATAACATCAACAAAAGGGATGTCCACAGAAAAACCCCATCTGAAGGTCACCAAAAGCAAAGACCAAAAGTAGATAAATCCAGAAAGATGAGGAAAATCCAGCACAAAAAGGCTGAGAATTCCAAAAACCAAAATGCCTCTTCTCCTCCAAAGGATCAGAACTTGTCACCAGCAAGGGAACAAAACTGGATGGAGGATGAGTTTGACAAATTGACAGAAGGAGGCTTCAGAAGGTGGGTAGTAACAAACTCCTTTGAGATAAAGGAGCATGTTCTAACCCAATGCAAGGAAGCTAAGAACATTGAAAAAAGGCTAGAGGAATTGCTAACTAGAATAACCAGTTTAGAGAAGAACATAAGTGACCTGATGGAGCTAAAAAATACAGCTTGAAAACTTCACGAATCATACAAAGGTATTAATAGCCAAATTGATTAAGTGGAAGAAAGGATATCAGAGATTGAAGATCAGCTTAATGAAATAAATCATGAAGACCAGATTAGAGAAAAAAGAATGAAAAGGAAGGAACATAGCCTCCAAGAAATATGAGACTATATGAAAAGACCAAACTTATATTTGATTGGTGTACCTCAAAGTGATGCAGAAAATGGAACCAAGTTGGAAAACACTTCAGGATATTATCGAGGAGAACTTCCCCAACCTAGCAAGACAGGCCAACATTCAAATTCAGGAAATACAGAGAACACCAAAAAGATACTCCACAAGAAGAGCAACCCCAAGACACATAATCATCAGATTCACCAAGGTTGAAATGAAGGAAAAAATGTTAAGGGCAGCCAGAGTGAAAGGTTGGGTTACCCACAAAGGGAAGCCCATCAGACTAACAACAGATCTCTCTGCAGAAACCCAACAAGCCAGAAGAGAGTAGAGGGTAGTATTCATCATTCTTAAAAAAATTTTCAATCCAGAATTTCATATCCAGCCAAAGTAAGCTTCATAAGTGAAGGCGAAATAAAATCCTTTACAGACAAGCAAATGCTGATTTTGTCACCACCAGGACTGCCTTACAAGAACTCCTGAAGGAAGCACTAATCATGGAAAGGAAAAGCCAGTACCAGCCACTGCAAAAACATACCAAATTCTAAAGACCATTGACACTATGAAGAAACTGCATCAACTAAAGGGCAAAATAACCAGCTAGCATCATCATGACAGGATCAAATTCACACTTACCAATATTAACCTTAACTGTAATCAGTCTAAATGCCCCAATTAAAAGACATAGACTGGCAAATTGAACAAAGAGTCAAGACCCATCAGTGTGCTATATTCAGGAGACCCATCCCATGTGCAAAGACACACATAGGCTCAAAAAAAGGGACGGTGGAAGATTTACCAAGTAGATAGAAAAAAAAAAAAAAAAAAAAAAAGCAGGGGTTGCAATCCTAGTCTCTGATAAAACAGACTTTAAACCAACAAGATAAAGACAAAGAAGAGCATTACCTAATGGTAAAGGGATCAATGCAACAAGAAGAGCTATCTGTCCTAAATATATATGCACCCAATAGAGGAGCATCCAGATTCATAAAGCAAGTTCTTAGAGACCTACAAAAGACTTAGACGCCCATACAATAATAATGGGAGCTTTTAACACCCCACTATCAATATTAGATCAATGAGACAGAAAAGTAACAAGGATATTCAGGACTTGAACTCACTCACCTCTGGACCAGGCAGACTTAATAGACATCTACAGAACTCTTCACCCCAAATCAGTAGAACATACATTATTCTCAGCACCATATTGCACTTATTCTAAAACTGACCACATAATTGGAAATAAAATACTCCTCAGCAAATGCAACAGAACAGATATAACAGTCTCTCAGACCACAGCACAATCAAATTAGAACTCAAGATTAAGAAACATACTCAAAACTGCCCAACTACATGGAAACTGAACAACCCACTCTTCAGTGACTACTGGGTAAATAATGCAATTAAGGCAGAAATAAATAATTTGTTTGAAACCAATGAGAACAAAGACACAACATACTAGACACATGCATTCTCCCAAGACTAAACTAGGAAGAAGTCGAATCCCTGAATTAACCCAATAACAAGTTCTGAAACTGAGGTAGTAATAGCCTACCAACCAAAAAAAGCCCAGAACCAGATGGATTCACAGCCAAATTCTACCAAGTACAAAGAGGAGCTGGTACCTTTCTTACTGAAACTATTCCAAACAATAGAAAAAGAGGGACACCCTCCTAACTCATTTTATGAGGCCAACATCATCCTGACACAAAAACCTGGCAGAGACACAACAGAATAGGAAAGTTTCAGGCCATTATCCCTCATGAACATCACTGTGAAAATCCTCAATAAAATACTGGCAAAGTAAATCTAACAGCACATCAAAAAGCTTATCCATTATGGTCAAGTCAGTTTCATCCCTGAGATGCAAGGCTGGTTCAACATACACAAATCAATAAATGTAACCCATCACATAAACAGAAACAAAAACAAAAACCACATGATTATCTCAATAGATGCAGAAAAGGCCTTCAATAAAATTTAACACCCTTTTGTGCTAAAAATTCTCAATAAACTAGGTATTGATGGAACATATCTCAAAATAATAAGAGCTATTTATGACAACCCACAGCCAATATCATACTGAATGAGCAAAAGCTGGAAACATTCCTTTTCAAAATCAGCACAAGATAAGGATGCCCTCTTTCACCCCTCCTGTTCAACATAGTATTGGAAGTTCTGGCCAGGGCAATCATGCAAAAGAAAGAAAGGGTATTCAAATATGAAGAGAGGAAGTCAAGTTGTCTTTTTTGCAGATGACATCATGATTGTATACTTAGAAGACCCCATCATCTCAGCCCAAAATCTCCTTAAACTGGTAAGCGACTTCAGCAAAGTCAGGATACAAAATCAATGTGCAAAAATAACAAGCATTCCTATACAGCAATTAGACAAACAGAGCCAAATCATGAGTGAACTGCTATTCACAGTTGCTACAAAGAGAATAAAATGCCTAGGAATACAACTTACAAGGGATTTGAAGGACCTCTTCGAGGAGAGCTACAAACCACTGCTCAAGGAAATAAAAGGGGACGCAAACAAATGTAAAAACATTCCATGCTCATGGATAGGAAGAATCAATATTGTGAAAATGGCCATACTGCCCAAAGTAATTTATAGATTCAATGCTATCCCCATCCAGCTACCATTGACTTTCTTCACAGAATTAGAAAAAAACTACTTTAAATGTTATGTGGTACCAAAAAAGAGCCCATATAGCCAAGACAATCCTAAGCAAAAAGAATAAAGCTAGAGGCATCACGCTACCTGACTTCAAACTATACTACAAAGCTACAGTAACCACAAGAGCATGGTACTGGTACCAAAACAGATATGTAGACCAATGAAACAGAACAGCGGCCTCAGAAATAATGCCACACTTGTACAATCATCTGATCTTTGACAAACCTGACAGACAAAAACAAGCAATGTGGAAGGATTCCCTATTTAATAAATGGAGTTGGAAAAACTGTCTAGCCATATGCAGAAAACTGAATCTGGACCTCTTCCTTACACCTTATACAAAAATTAACTCAAGATGGATTAAAGACTTAAAACCATAAAAACCCTAGAAGACCTAGGCAATAACATTTAGTACATAGGCATGGGCAGACTTCAGGACTAGAACACCAAAAGCAATGGCAACAAAACCAGAATTGACAATGTGATCTAATTAAACTAAAGAGCTTCTGCACAGCAGGAGAAACTATCATCAGAATGAATAGGCAATCTACAGAATGGGAGAAAATTTTTGCAATCTTTCCATCTGACAAAGGGCTAATATCCAAAATCTACAAGGAACTTAAATTTACAGGAAAAAAACCCCATCAAAAAGTGGGCAAAGGATGTGAACAGACACTTCTCAAAAGAAGACATTTATGTGGCCAACAAACGTACGAAAAAAAGCTCATCATCACTGGTCATTAGAGAAATGCAAATCAAAACCACAATGAGATACCGTCTCGTGACAGTTAGAATGGCAATCATGAAAACGTCAGAAAACAACAGATGCTGGAGAGGATGTGGAGAAATAGGAACACTTTTACACTGTTGGTGGGAGGGTAAATTAGGTCAACCATTGTAGAAGACAGTGTGGCAATTCCTCAGGGATCTAAAGGCAGAAGTACCATTTGACCCAGTAATCTCATTACTGGATATATACCCAAAGAATTATAAATCATTCTGCTATAAAGACACATGCACACATATGTTTACTGCACCACTATTCACAATAGCAAAGACTTAGAACTAACCCAAATGCCCATCAATGATAGACTAGATAAAGAAAATGTGGCACATATACACCGTGGAATACTATGCAGCCATAAAAATGATGAGTTCATGTCCTTTGCAGGGACATGGATAAAGCAGGAAACCATCATTCTCAGCAAACTAACACAGGAACAGAAAACCAAACACTGTGTTTTCTCACTTATAAGTGGGAGTTGAGCAATGAGAATACATGGACACAGAAAGGGGAACATCATACACTGGGGCATGTCAGAGGTAGCGGGGTAGGGGAGGGATAGCATTAGGAGATATACCTAATGTAGATGACAGATTGATGGGTGCAGGAAACCACCATGGCACGTGTATACCTATGTAATAAATCTGCACATTCTGCACATGTATCCCAGAACTTAAAGCATAATAAAAAAAAATACAGTGTGGAAGACAACAAATATATTCATTAATTTATCAGATATTTACTGATTGCTTAAGATATGCTTTTTTCTAGGTGATGGGGATAAAGTGATGAATAAAACTAATATCATAATAAAACCAAACATTTATTGAATACTTTAAAATGTTTACCTGAATGAAATCTATTTGAAATGCAGGAACAAGGAATATCTGTATCACTCCTCTGTTTTTGTAATTGAAGGATTTAAGAAGTTTTAAACACTTACTTAAAAGACTTTTCAAGAAAACTTCTTACTGAATATATTTAGAGATACTTAGAGATATTTTCATAATGTAGTTTTATAACTATAGGGGAAAAATTAGGATGGAGTTATCTATTTTGGTTTTCTTTACAGGTATTGTAATCAGGTTCTTTGTAAAGAGATTGATGAATGTGTGACTCTTCTTCTCCAAGAGCTTGTCAGTTTCCAGGAACGCATCTACCAAAAAGATCCTGTAAGAGCAAAAGCAAGGAGACGACTTGTTATGGGTCTAAGAGAAGTTACCAAACATATGAAGTTAAATAAGATCAAGTGTGTTATAATTTCTCCAAATTGTGAAAAAATCCAGTCAAAAGGTGTGTGCTTTTTGCTTTTGAAGTGTTTTGACAGTATAGTTTTAGGATATACAGTGACTATAAAGTAGAAGCCATATGTCTTTCTCAGCAGAGTTGAGGTATAAAACAGAATTTTGGAGCATGAGAAAATGAACTGCACTCTTTCAGTACCTGAAATTAAGTGGTAAAATTGAGATTGGATTGTAAATAAAATTCTTATGTATGAACACCAGTGAAAGATTTCAGTTGGGCCCACCAGCTGCCTCCTTTGTTGTGATCAGATGGACGACGAGCCAGAATGCATTCTTTCTGCCAGTATATTCTGTTTTTAAAATTTTATAGTGGCGATTTGTGTCTCAGAAACCAGCAGTTTCACATAGAGGCGCTTAGGCAAGCCAACACACAAGTACTTTGAACTGCGTCATGCATCCTTATTTGTCCTTTTTGATGGGCAAGTTTAGGTGACTGTAGTAGACAGAGAGCAAGGAGTGTAGTAGGCATATGCATGGCGAGGAATACCAGTGAGACCAGTAATGTATAATCTGTCTCCTTGCATTGCGAGAGGTTTTAGAGCTGAAAGATTTGCGAGTCAGCCACTATTAACTATTTTAATTAATTTCTTTATAATAAGTGTTTGTTGAATTGCAGTTCGAGTCTTGCTATGCTAATCTCTATGGAGGAAGAAAAATACTGGGTGTGAGGAATTTAAAATTTAATAGGAGAGAAAGAAAATACATATATACTTCCATATATAGTATAAAATCAAATAGAACAATGCGTGTAATAGCAAAATCCTACAAGTGTTCATAGATACATTTGCTGTGATGTTTTATGCTTCAGCTATCAGGTGTGTGGTTAGCTCCATTTGGAAATTACTAAATTATAGCCTCTGCATGTGTTGATTTTCTCAGGTGGTCTGGATGAGGCTCTCTATAATGTTATAGCCATGGCACGGGAACAAGAAATTCCTTTTGTGTTTGCCCTTGGAAGGAAAGCTCTAGGACGCTGTGTGAACAAGCTTGTTCCTGTTAGTGTAGTGGGAATCTTCAACTACTTTGGTGCTGAGGTAAGAATTTAGAAGACACACTCTCTTGCTCTCCAGCACATGCCCCAGATAGCACATTTTTCAATTGACATATGCCAGTGTATGTTTAAGCATTTGAGGGAGTGAGCTGACAACCTGCACAGAATGAGTGGAAATTTTTTGAGTATTAACATTTCCTTTTTTAGTAGTGGAAAAGATTTATGTAGGTGAATCCTAAAGCATTTTGAAAAGGTTTTAGTTTCTGTTTCTACCAAAGTGTTTTTTTCTTCTGGACTGAACTGCCTAATACTTGGTAATTTATTTTACTGCTGCTAAAGATGATCTGATGTAATTTCTTTAGTCTCTATGATGGGTATATTTTGTGCTACAAGGAATCAAGAAGACAAAATAATTATTTAATTGGAATGGATTTTCCTTTAGAAAATGAAATTTCTAAACCAGTTTTTACAATAGTTGTACCCATGATACTATCCAACCATCATATTTTTTTAGCAATCTGCTAATATAGATCTTTATCTATAGGAGCTGATAATATAATGGTTATTAATTTAGAGAAATGCTCATCAAATGTGGTGTTTAAGACTGTTTTTTACCAAGTTGATTCTAAAATACTTTGTGATATTATTGACAGACTATCTTTTTCCAAGCACAGTTTTTGTGTGTGTATCCAGTCACCATGTTTGCATATCCTACATTCCCCCATCAATTCTGTTTCTTTCCCACCACTCATGAAATTGTCTCTCTACCCACCTGCTCTATGAGCATGTAACTGATATTTGTGCTCCCACAATAGTCCATGCTTTTCTCATGTTTAGCATAGCACAATGCCTTGCTGTAGGTTATGTACATTTCTTTTCCTTTAACTGTGAATTTCTTGGTGGCAGGCCCCTTCCCTTGTCTTTGTATTCTTGACACCTTTCACATTACTTGAGTATAAACAGGGAATAAATGTTTGTTGAATGAATTGTGAAACAGATGTATGTCTGCCCACCATGCTAAACTGTACATGAGGATTTCACAGTGGCTCATGCCTGTTAGCCCAGTAGCTCGGGAGGCTAAGGTGGGAGGAGCACTTGAGGCCAGGAGTTCCAGACCAGCTTGGTATATTATCAAGTATATGTGTTCACAGTGAATGGTAGTGCACCTGTTACTTTTACCATCTGATACAACTACTCTTTGAATTAAGCTTCCAATCTTTACCGTCACATTCAAGCCTTTTATTCCTTGATCCTAGCATCTCTCTTCAGTGTTTCTTCTCTTTCCTTATTCCTAACAATTTTTCTTCCCTTTATATTGTAAAACCAGTGTTAAACTTACATAACCGTTTGTAGATTTTGTTTTCACTTCAATGCATGGTTTGTTAAACACCGCAAATATTTGTCAAGCCTGTTACATGTAACCACATAGGGCTGTTGTTTTTTGTTTTTAACAGAATCTGTCCTTTTTAAAATAAATAATAAATCCTGAATCTATTTTTTTTTATACTACTAGTAGGTAACACCCACCGCTCTTCAAGTAGCAGTACAATTAGCAGCATCCTATATTATACCTTCTATTTTAAACAATTTATAGTGTAGCTGGATAAAGGATGCTTCTTATATTATATTTTTCCTTCTTGAGATAAATTTTCAAAGAACATATTATTCTACAGCAATGTAGCACTTTTTGCCATGCTTTCATCTCAAGGGTTATATTTACTATAAAATTAAACAGATTTTTTTAAATGTCCAGGTTATGTTTAATTCTTTGAAATTCTTAATGTTGTGGGTATGTCGCATTGTGATATTAAATTGGACATTTGACAGAAGTGAGATGCTATAGAATTACAACATAACTAAAAGTCATTGTTGTATATATTGGCCTTCTGGTGGCTTTGGAAACTTGAATCTTTGGACATCATTAGGTATCATAGTTATTGAATCAGAACTTTAATGCTATATGAATTTTGCCATCTTACTAAATGTGAATATACTGCCATCTTCTTCTACATTCCTGAACATCACTCAGAATACACTCATTCCCTTATATTCTAACCCAGATAAAATTCTTTACTGCTCCCCTGACAAGCCTGACACTTCTTATGTCTGTAGTTTTATTAATGGTTTTTCATATTTGGCTTTGAAGGCCCTGATTTCACCCCTCAAAATTACACCTTTTTCAAGGCCAATGCTCATGTCCTCTTCCCTTCATGACTTCCTCAGTGATGCCCAGCAGTTTAGAGTTGATGTGTCATCTAAAAGCCATAACACTTTATACCTCTCAAGGCATTTAAGGTATTATGCCTTAGATTATAGATGTCCCTTGTCATCTTTTTCCAACCACATAGAAGGTTCCTTTAAAGTAGAGTTGATGTTCAGTCATCTTTGTACCCTCTGTCATGGCAGACACTAAAGGATGAGTGCATTTGTTGAATATAGTAAAAACTTTTACTATATCACATTTAGTGGCAAGTGTTGGAATCAACAAATTTCCTCAGACTTGTGAGAATTAAATAAACAGTAAAGGTAAGTTATAGAGTAATTTCATAAGGTCCTGTGGTTTTGCATACTATTTGGATTTTGTCCTCATTGAAAATATATCTGACCCTGAAACAAACAGTAGAGGTATTTATTACCCATAATAGGAATAAAAAGTGTAACAAAAAATGGACCAATCCAAATACTCTTTCATTTCAGAGCCTGTTTAACAAGTTAGTAGAACTCACTGAGGAAGCCAGGAAAGCATATAAAGACATGGTTGCAGCAATGGAACAGGAGCAGGCTGAGGAAGCCTTAAAGAATGTGAAGAAGGTACCACACCACATGGGACATTCTCGGAATCCCTCTGCAGCAAGTGCCATTTCTTTCTGCAGTGTTATTTCTGAACCTATCTCTGAAGTAAATGAAAAGGAATATGGTAAGTTGTTGAATACTATTTTAAATGACTTAAACCATGAGATGATTTAAGTGACTTTCTATTCCAGCTTTTATTTTTATCTTTATTCTTGATTTTTCAAATGTTGCTCGAAAATTGGTTTAAAACATTGCAGTAAACATGTTCATTAAAAATCAGGAGAATATTTGGGACCGAGACTTCTTATGAGACCCTGGAATTTAATCACAGTTCCAAATCTTTAAATAAGCCTCGGGGGCTTTAAAAACCAAAACACACCGTATTTGTCACCTATCGCTAAGTAAATACTAGAAAGGTTTTTTTCCAATACCTTATGCTCAAGTAGTATTAAAATTTTACGTTTCCTAAGGGCTGGTCTGTAGGTAGTGAGTTATCTTAATTGTTCACTGTCAGTTATAGATCAGTCTCTTTGTTCTGCTCTTTCCTCCCTTCTCACTGCTGTACTTGACTAGTCTTGGAAAAAAAAAAAAAAAAGAAAAAAATTTTCATGTTGTATTTGCAAAGTAAACTGAAGACTTGCATACTATTCACTTCTAAGCCTGTAAAACCTAGACATAATATTTGCCTTTAGTTAAATCTGACTGCAGTCAAAAAGAGATACAGACTAAAAAATAGTATTTAATGTTTAACATTATTTACTGAAGTCTACATCTCAATAGTTTTTTTTTTTTTTTTTTTTTTTTTTGCCTTATTTCTATAATACCTTTAGCTCTTAAGTTCTCTTTCTTGGTCTAGTTTATGATTTGTTTTCCCTATGTGGCTTGGTTTTTGTTTTGTTTTGTTTTGTTTTTTTTTAATTTTAAATAGTATAGTCAACTTCTTTCATTTGGCCCTTTGTTTGTTTTATTTTTCTTTTCTCTTTTTAATCAGTCTGGAAGGTTATCAGATAGATTGTTGCCACCTAAAACTTAACATGTAAAGAAAAAAACCAGTCCTCATTTTCTTCCCACATTCCCCTTCCTGGCCTGTCTGTGATTATAGTTAGATGTTTCGAATGCTTTCAAAACATAAAGCTCCAGGGCAGGGCCAATTAACAAGTTGTTGTGAGCCCTTAGGGAACTGCTGGCCAGGGATAGGTGATACTGATTTAGAAGCAGACATGTTTCTTTTGCAGAAGTGATATATTAGTTGAAAATTAAGAAGATAAAGACAGGCCGGGCGCGGTGGCTCAAGCCTGTGATCCCAGCACTTTGGGAGGCCGAGGCGGGTGGATCACGAGGTCAAGAGATCGAGACCATCCTGGTCAACATGGTGAAACCCCGTCTCTACTAAAAATACAAAAAATTAGCTGGGCATGGTGGCGCGTGCCTGTAATCCCAGCTACTCAGGAGGTTGAGGCAGGAGAATTGCCTGAACCCAGGAGGTGGAGGTTGTGGTGAGCCGAGATCGCGCCATTGCACTCCAGCCTGGGTAACATGAGTGAAACTCCGTCTCAAAAAAAGAAGATAAAGACAAAATGCTAACATTGTAAATGAGAGCAATCCTCTCTGTATAGTGAAATGCCACATCTCAGAGGCAAGCCATAAGATAAACCTATAAAGCTATGTGTTTGGGCAGATGACAGAGTGACAAATAATATTCATATGGGCACATATAAACACAAGGAGTATAAAAACAAAGTCTCAGAGATTGAGGGTGATGTTTTCAAAAAGCACCAGATTTAAAGTGTTCAAAGATTGAAGTGTTGGTTTTTCTGTACTCTGCCTAAAGGTTTTAGGTGTAATCAATTAATCTTGGGATCTTGAATTTCTCTTTAGAAAAAAACTGTTGAAAGGAAATGTAAATGTGCATCTAAAATTTTAAAAATTTTATGTCTGTCAGGTTTTTGTTTCATAATTAATGTGGGAAAATTTTTACTTAGCAGACTGTTTTTTGTTTTTTCCAGCACTTACTATATGCCAGTCATAGGGACACTGAGATGAGCTGGAGTGGAAGTGAGGAGGGATGAGGGACGTGAAACAGCAAACACAGAACAAGAGCTTTTGAACTGTATATGTAAAAAGTACTGTGGAAGTTCAGGTTAGCGATTGCCTCTCTCAGGAATCATGAAAGACTTCACAAAGACATTTAAGAGTGGCATCAAGATGAATAGGAGTCTGAAGGGGAAAGGAGGAAAGCACTTCTTCTGCAGAAAGAGTATAGCTTATGTTTCAACTTTAGGGAACAGTGACAATTTAAATGACACTGAGCATGGAGTGTGTGGCCCATTGTCCAGGGTCAGAATGCAATAGGGCCAGATCATGAAGGGTTTTGCTGTGCCTCACCAAAGATTTTGGATTCTATCCTAGGTTGATAAAAAGCCTGTTAGACAATGATATAATCAATTCATAAAACCGGTTAGGAAGATATTACAAATGAACGTCAAGAAAAAGAAGGTCTAAGCTATGGCAGTAGTAACCAGATTTAGTAGTTTTTGAGCTGCAAGTGGCATGGTGTAGTGATGAATTCAGTGGACTAAAGGGATATAATATTAGAGAAAAATAGGACCAAGGGCTGCTATAAGATTTCTTCTGCTTTGAGATTGTATAAATAATGTCATTAGCTGAGAATGAGATTATAGGAGGGGGTGTTTTTTTTTGTTTTTTTTTCCATGAGCTAGAATGAGAGTCAAAAGGACTCATTCTACACTAAAGTTAGCTTCAGGAAAGATATTTTTTCCCAAACAATGTATCCTGACTTGAAGTGCCCAAAATATGTTCTGTATCAATACATAATCGATAGATGGTAACCATATTGAACATAATGTGAATAGGTTTGTTACAACTTGATAAGATTATATGTATAAACTGCAGAAAGTAGCTGTAATATCAGTATGATACAATTTTTATTTTCTTAAAATATTGAAAAAAAAAAGGGGTGGGAGAGCTCTACTTTACTGATTCTTGGTACTTTTTTTGCCTTCAACTGATTTCCTATCATGAGAAATAATTTAGATTGTCACCACTATAGTGTATAATACTTTTTTTGCCTTCCAAAATTACCTTGTAGGCCAAGCTATCAAAAAACAACCTTTCACAAATGTTAGAAATGCATGGATGGATTCTTTGCTTATAATTGGAAACACATGTTCCATTACAGGCCAAAGATAAGTAACTTGCTGAGCGATCACGGTACAAACACGTGAAATCAGAACTATTGTTGCTGGACATCTTGGCTCCTCTATCTCTTGAGTTTTGGGTCCTTGAGCCCAGTACACCTTCAGGCTACAAAAAAGTTAGGCAGTTCATTGATTTTCATGTATATATGGATTTAATTTACAAATACCAGTGAACTCCTGCTGGTATAAGATCTCTTGCATTCTGAAGCATTAATATGCTTATTTCTACCTCCCTGTTTATCTTGAATGTACATTTTTGGGAATTATTTCCCCTTTGTAACATTTAAATTAGGTTGGGCATAGTGGCTCACACCTGTAATCCCAGCATTTTGGAAGCTCGAGGTAGGAGGATAGCTTGAGCCCAGGAAGTCAAGGCTGCAGTGAGCCAAGATCACGCTACTCCATTCCAGCCTAAATGACAGAGCAAGACCCCATCTGAAACACAACACACACACACGCACGCACGCACGCACGCACACACCCATTTAAACTAGTACTAAATAAACTAAATTTGCAGTTTTTCCAGTCAGTTTCTAAGCCAATCTTTCTTATTTGGGGGTTTAAGAGTTGTATGACTTTGAAACAATATTCTGGCTTTTAAAAAATCTGCTTGATATTTGTAGAAACAAATTGGAGAAACATGGTGGAAACTTCAGATGGACTAGAAACATCAGAAAATGAGAAAGAGGTATCCTGTAAGCACAGCACTTCTGAAAAACCCAGTAAACTTCCATTTGACACACCCACTGTTGGTAAGCAGCCGTCCTTAGTGGCTACAGGCAGTACTACCTCAGCTACAAGTGCTGGGAAATCCACAGCAAGCGATAAAGAGGAAGTGAAGCCAGATGACCTGGAATGGGCCTCACAGCAGAGTACAGAGACTGGCTCTTTGGATGGCAGTTGCCGAGATCTTTTGAATTCCTCCATCACCAGCACCACCAGCACTCTTGTACCTGGCATGCTTGAAGAAGAAGATGATGAAGATGAGGAGGAGGAGGAAGATTATACTCATGAACCCATATCTGTAGAAGTGCAGCTCAACAGTAGAATTGAGTCTTGGGTGTCAGAGACCCAGAGAACTATGGAAACCCTTCAGCTTGGAAAAACCCTTAATGGTTCTGAGGAAGACCATGTAGAGCAAAGTGGAGAGGAGGAAGCAGAGGCACCTGAGGTGCTGGAGCCAGGGATGGACAGTGAGGCGTGGACTGCTGATCAGCAGGCCAGTCCTGGGCAGCAGAAGTCCAGCAACTGCAGCTCACTCAACAAAGAGCACTCTGATTCTAATTACACAACCCAAACTGTGTAACTCAGGAAATGTCGGCTCTCTATCTCCAGCTGTGGAAGGGTTGCAGCCATTATCTTTCATGCTTCATCTCAACATTTTGCACTGTCCAGTATTTAATATACGTATTTAATTCCCAACAAATATTTTTGTAGCTTTTACTTGTTTTGTTATGATCTGTAGCTTAGCTTTTAATTAGCATCTAAGTGTCTAAGAACTGTGTGGAAAATTCAGATCTGTTTCAACTTATTTTGTAATAGGAAGTAATGATAAGACCAAATCTTAAAGAAAATAAATTTCAAATGCTTAAAGTCATTTTGAAAGTTAAAAGAACAAGGTTCTAAGTATAGAAGCAGTTATCAGTGTTGGCTTCAGGACTCCACCACCTTTACTCTAATTTGACCAAAAAGTTGTTTGGGCTTCTTTAAAAAAGAACTGGGGTGGAGTCAGAAAACTAGATAAAAGGCTGAGGGTAAATAAGTCCACCAGTGTTGTATGTTAAAAAACTGATGCAACTTTTATGTGGTCCACAAATGTTTATGTCAGAAGTCACTGGTCATTGTAATTAATTAGTGTTGGGATGGGCTGAAACAGAGCCTTCAAAACTTAGGCTAGCAGTAGAGCCACCATGATAGATTATAGCTAGCTAGCCTCATTTTTGGAAAGTGATAGATACCGCCTATAATAGTGAACAGTCACCCATGATAGAACCTTTCAGGCTCTGTCTCATATTTGCTTCTTACTTACCTCAGGAATGCTCTTGTACATAGACCTATTTACACAAAGTTAGGCGCATTTTGACAGGTGAATAACTGTAACCGATTGTATGACTGCTGCACTTACATGTAAACTCTTCAGAAACAAAGTCTTATACTGGTGTGTTCTCTTGCATGCTTCTGGTTCAGGACCCTCTTGATTTGAGATATGGATTTGATTGAGTATCCCAACTTGTCCTGAGTACAAAACTGTTTCAACTTTTAAAAAACAACTATTTTGCACCTAGCCTTGAGCACCTTCCACATAGCAATGACCATAGTTACTGTCAGGAGGTCAGGGAAAGGAACTTTGCACAACTTGTGACATGTATCCTGATAATCAAGGCTTAGACAAGGAAGTTTTAGAAGATAAGAGAAAGTTGTTTTAATTGTGCTGAAACTATTAGATGATTTAGAGTATACAGATACATAGGTATTAATTCTCTATTCACTATTATTTATCTCTGCCCTTCTCTAGGAGTTTGTATACCTGCTTAGGAGACACTAAACTTAATGAGCTAAATGTTTTATTTGCTAGTCAGTCACCACCTGGACTTTAGTGACCTTACAGGTTTATATAATGGTGGAAGAATGACAAACTATGTATTTTTTGTCTTCCATCCAACTCCCCACCACCCCCAACTGCCCCTCATAAACACACACACGCACATGCATGTGTGTATCTGTGCCAGTTTTCTGCTGAAAATCTCGCATAAGCAGGCACAAAACTGAGAAGGAAGGGGTATTTTCCCTGCCCTGATTATATGGGATAGGGCTTTGCCTCACAGAGGCAGGAGAGAAGAATTGGGCAGATTCTTTATTGAACTCATTGGGACTACTGTGCTAGTTTTGATGTTTTATAATGCTGGCATTTAATTACTGGACAGATTAGATTCTTGGTTGATGATTTAGTATTTGTGAATTGTGAAAGTTTAGGAGCATTGCTGTGTAGAAAATGTTAGTCGATCAACTTTATTATTGTGCTAAAAGGGGACATTCTTACCTGTCCTGTCTAAACTGCTCTCCAGTTAGACTTCCTAGGCACTAAAGATCCAATACTTAAAAACACAGCAGGTAAGGAATGAAGCCTCTGAAATAGTAATCATGGATTTATACGTGGCAGATCTTACTGTCTCTACACATTTGGAAGTGTTTGTTGGTTTAAAGAAATGATAGAGGTTTTGAACTACTGACAGTCTTAAAAGTGAATTTAAAAACTTTTCGTACTTTTTATGGTGTAAATTTCCTTTGCTCGATGTCAGTGATTCAGATAACTCTTGACTTTGAGGTGATGGCTTTTCACAGGTTTCTTATATTTTATATCTCTTCTGGACATGAATTGTCATTTTAGATTTTTGACATTTGTATCAAAAGAGAAGTTGAGGAAATCTTCAGAACACCAGTAACTTAATTTTGCTATAGACTTCAGAAGTGTTATTTATATGTATGGCAAATGCTCTCACATATGCAGTACCTCTTCTGCCAGCAAATCCAAGGGACCATAGCCTTTTTATGAGACAGGTCACCTCTAGAGGACAAACCCAAGAATTATTAAAGGAAATGTTACCATTTTGAGAGCATGCTTAAATAAATATTAATAATGTCTTTATAACTTGTTTCCTTTAAATAAATTTTGGAATTTGTGTATATTGAATTACAGGCTTTGGGGGAGTTGTGGAAATTAGGAAAGTTTTTATATATTTTTGAAGTGGGCATGGTTGGCTCTTTGAAGACCTATAAAGAGATTCAGTGGAAAGAGTAAGGGTTCATCATCACAAGAAATAAAAAAAACATAGTGATTCTTTTTCTTAATGTATAGAGGTGGTTTTACTGGCAATAATAATAGATTTATATTTCAGTACATAAGTATATTAATTAAAATATGAATTACACTTCCAAAGTTAGATTTCTGCTTCAGTAGGTTTGTTTGCTGTGAAGATTACTTCTCAAAAGGCAAATGTTCATATTAGGTTAGTTTTTGGTTTAAATATGTTTGTAAATGATGTAATATATTTCTTTTGACTAAACATGGAAAAATAATGTGTTATACATTGAGAAGTTTTTACAGGCTTTGACTGGAGGTCGTTTTTGCAGAGATGATATTTTATATGATTCCAGTATTTGGAAAGGAATTAGTCAAAAGGAATTCACATAGTTTAAATAATGAGAAATTAATATCCAAATATGTACTTGTCTGATTTCTAAATAAGCTGGGGGAGGAGGGAGGGATGGGAATTGAAATGTGCAAATGAGTAGTGAATGCTACATTCATTTTCAGCTCTTTAACATAAAACTGTTCAATCTTAACACACTGTTACTTTAATATATGTATAAAGAAGTATTACTGTTTGTAAAGCTGCTGTTTGTTTAAAAAAAACACCCTTGTCATGTATTTTCTGTATGTTGGGCCAACAGGTTAGAACATTAACCCATTTAAAACCTTTATCTTTTTTTCATTTAAAAAAATTTCTGTGAAATAATTTATTTACAGACATCTTTCTCCTCTTTCATGCTTTCCAACCTTTACATACATCACAGAATCAAACTGTTTTCCTAACTTGAAATCTGAATCGTAATTAATGATAAAAATTTAAACTTTGTTGGCACATCACATCTTAAAAGTATTTGTATTATTTTATAATTTAATTTCTAAATATACCACATAAGTTTATATTAATGTCTTAATTGTAATGCTCTAATAAAAAACTGGCAAAATCAGTGTGAGTTATAACATGAAGGGATTTTCATCTTTCGCTGTATGAAGGATAATTGTTATATCACATTTGGGGGGTAATAACAGCTTTTTTGCACTATGTAAATACTAGTGGGGATTCTTCTGTACTAATAAAATGATCATTGAAATGAAGTCTGTCATTTCAGAATAGATACTTAAAACAATTCATGACTTTCCCCACATGTAAAAGACAGAAAAAAAGAATCCAGCTCAAGTATTGACTGTTGGTCACATAGGGTTGCCAAAGAAGGTTGTAAAATCAGCACTTAGGAGTGATAAATAAAAATTTCATCTGGGATGGTTGGTGTGATCGGTGGCATGGGTCCAGGCATTTAGCCAGAGACCATCCTGGTGTTAGGAGAAGGCTTCTATAGGTTCCTTCACCTTTTTTTTTTTTTTTTTTCTGAGACGGAGTTTCGCTCTTACTACCCAGGCTGGAGTGCAATGGCCTGATCTCAGCTCACCGCAACCTCCGCCTCCTGTGTTCAAGCAATTCTCCTGCCTCAGCCTCCCGAATAGCTGGGACTATAGGCATGCGCCACCATGCTCAGCTAATTTTTGTATTTTTTAGTAGAGACGGGGTTTCACCATGTTGAGCAGGATGGTCTCCACCTTTTTATATTAGTTTCTGTGTGGTGGGCACTATTCTTTCTAAGTCTTTTCCCAGTATTAACTGATTTAATCCTCACAAAAATACTGTAAAGTAGATTCTGGTTACTAATTCTCACTTTTCAGATGATGGAAGAGTCATGGGGATGTTAACTCAGCCCCATGCCAAAGTCCATGCCCCAGTCACTATACTTCGTTATGTCCTGGCACAAATCACAGGGTGTGGAAACCGAACATGGTTCCTTCACCTCCAGGTGTCTTCTGGAATGTGGAACATGGGGACTGAAGATGGCCATAGGGATTCAAGTTATTGGACCTCACCTGATCGATCACTCTAAATAGTCCCAGACATTGTCACTATGTGACAGTGAAATAGAATCTGAAAAAGAGATTGATCTGTCGGAAAATAGGATACTAATTTTCATAACGAAATGAATTTTTTGGTGACCACAAAGAGAAGGAGGGACGCCTCATCAGTTGTATCAGATACTTCCTTTTTAGCCACTACATGTACCACTCCCTAATTTTTCCCAATAGTGATCAGTTTTTCTCCTAACCAGAAGAGGACATGTATTGCACCTGTAAACAGTCAAGAGCTACATGTAATATTAATACTTTCATTACTATTATACTTTAAGTTCTGGGGTACACGTGCAGAATGTGCAGGTTATATAGGTATACACATGCCATGGTGATTTGCTGAATTCATCACCCCATCATCTACATTAGGTGTTTCTCCTAATGCTATCCTTCCCCTAGCCTCCCACTCCCCTACAAGCCTATCCATCACAAGTCGGCTTCCTCCCTGAGATGCAAGGCTGGTTCAACATACGCAAATCAATAAATGGAATCCATCACATGAACAGAACCAAAGACAAAAACCACATGAAAATAGATGCAGAGAAGGCCTTTGACAAAATTCAACAGCCCTTTATGCTAAAAACTCTCAATAAACTAGATGTTCATGGAATGTATCTCAAAATAATAAGAGCTATTTATGACAGACCCACAGCCAATATCATACTTAATGGGCAAAAACTGGAAGCATTCCGTTTGAAAACCAGCACAAGACAAGAATGCCCTCTCTCACCACTCCTATTCAACACAGTATTGGAAACTCGAGCCAGAGCAATCAGATAAGAAAAAGAAAAAAGCCTATTCAGCTAGGAAAGAGGAAGTCAAATTATCTCTATTTGCAGACGACATGATTGTAACATTATTGTGTTTTAGAAGACCCCATGTCTCAGCCCAAAATCTTAAGCTGATAAGCAACTTCAACAAAGTCTCCAGATACAAAATCTGTGTGCAAAAATCTTAAGCATTTCTATACACCAATAGCAGACAGCCAAATCATGAATGAACTCCCATTGACAATTGCTACAAAGAGAATAAAATACCTAGCAATACAACTAACAAGGGATGTGAAAGACCTCTTCAAGGAGAACTACAAACCACTGCTCAAGGAAATAAGAGAGGACACAAACAGACGGAAAAACATTCCATGCTCATGGTCAGGAAGAATCAATATTGTGAAAACGGCCATACTGCCCAAAGTAATTTATAGATTCAATGCTATTCCCATCAAGCTACCACTGACTTTCTTCACAGAATTAGAAAAAACTACTTTAAATTTCATATGGAACCAAAAAAGAACCCTCATAGCCAAGACAATCCTAAGCAAAAAGAAAAAGAAAAGCTGGAGGCATCATGCTACCTGACTTCTAGCTATACTACAAGGCTACAGTAATCAAAACAACATGGCACCAATACAGACATATAGACCAATGGAATAGAACTTTTACAATATTAGCTTCTCAATCACTGAAATATTAGAGGTCATCATCCCTCTCATTGGTCTTTTTCCTTGCTTCTCCTTTCTTAAAGCCAATATTTTAAGGAAAATGGTGAGCTTCTTACAGCTCAGTGGTGAGCTGTAACATGCTCCTGTTTTACAGATAATTACCATGATTACCAAGAAGGATAAAACTATTTCCTTAATTTTCTCTCTTTTCCTACTAAAGTGTACCAATTAAATGATGTAATCTTTTAGATAAGGTGATCAGGAAACTACTGCCTTCTAACCTGCTGGGCCAACTCTGGCCAGCAGCCTCTTTTTGTAAATGAAGTTTTGTTAGAACACAGCTACGTATCATTTACATACTGTCTATGGTTGCTTCAGTGCTACAATGCAGAGGTGAGAGACAATATGGCCTGCCAAGCCTTAGATATTTATTCTCTGGCCCTTTACAGAAAAGGTTCACCAACCTCAAAAATTGAGATGTCCAACAACATTTTACACTCACATGATTCCCTCTGCCTCTCCCCCAGTTCTTTTATCTCCAGAGATGATACATTTGTTTTACATATTTAAAAGCATACTAAGCTCTGCCCAGTGGTAGAAGGCATGCAGATGCATGGGAGGAGCACCACCAGAAGCAAGCCTGGATGCTTTCACAGTACTAGCTTTGGAAGGACTGCATTCTTGTTTCTCTATTCTCTAACCCTGGGCAAGTCCCTTGAATCTCTGGTTCTTGATTTCCTCTTCTATCAGGGGATGTATTGGATGAACCAAAACTTGGCTCCTTAGAGAAACAGTGAGGCCATTCTTTGGTTAAAGACGGTCATGAGTTGGATGTGAGCTGGGCGCTTTCCTAAGACTACCCATAAACAAGACTGCCAGCACCCTCAAGGTGATCTGAATAGGTCCTGTCCCCAGAATAGGTCATGGCAAGTAAGCCGATCACCTTAGTCCTTCCCACCCCAAAATCTGAACTAGAGGCCAGAGAAAGCAGAGTGGAGCAGGTGTGCAGAAAGTAGAGAGGCTATGAAAGTAACAAAGTAAAACTGACAGCTTTGCCTTTTTTTTAGTCCATGCTGTGCTTTAATCAACACTACTTTTCCTTAATTGTGTGGAGCTTTTTATGTACTTAAAATACTTCATAAGAATAACCAAAAGGAATGGGCCAACTGAAATGTAACTACTTTCTTTTTTTTTTTTTTTTTTTTTTTTTTTGAGACGGAGTTTCGCTCTTGTTACCCAGGCTGGAGTGCAATGGCGCGATCTCGGCTCACCGCAACCTCCGCCTCCTGGGTTCAGGCAATTCTCCTGCCTCAGCCTCCTGAGTAGCTGGGATTACAGGCACGCACCACCATGCCCAGCTAATTTTTTGTATTTTTTTTTAGTAGAGATGGGGTTTCACCATGTTGACCAGGATGGTCTCGATCTCTTGACCTCGTGATCCACCCGCCTCGGCCTCCCAACGTGCTGGGATTACAGGCTTGAGCCACCGCGCCCGGCCTAATGTAACTACTTTCTATCCCATAACTGACTTCCCAGATTTTGCACGAACTTCAATAAATTGACACACATAAAGAAAAAAATTAGTATTGGAAATGGAACTGGAAGCCAGACTTAAACCCCTATCTTAATTGATTTAACAAATAACTACTATTTGTTAAATAGCCAAGAACTACAAATTTTATCTTCTTCCCATGAACAAAAAAATCTCCATCTTTTCCCTGGCCTAACCCTCTCCCCAAGTAATGAGAAATGTGGGTTCCATCTATGACTCTCCCATCTGCTTTTTTGCTAGTGCAAAGTGCTTTAATCTTCATAGAAAGATCTAAGATTGTGTTAGCAACCCACTTATTTGGTTTCCTTAGCAACCAGAACACAGTATTTAAAGTAATGGCATTCCTTGCTCAGAATAGAAATTGAGTAAGCTGATCATGGTGCCCCCGGGCTGCTCAGGGCTGCTTCACCTCTTCAAAGACGATTTTTCACCTGCCAATTCATGGAAGCAAACCTATAAATAGCAGCAAGGGGACAACTACCTGGAATACAAAATAGCGAAAGCTCTGGAGCTGTACCCATAGCCAACTTCACCCCGCCAGTTACACTGACTCCTACGGCAGCCCAATCCGAGGAAATATTGACAAAACAAACTGTATCTTTTAATTCCAGAGTTTAAGAAATGTTTCCATGTCCTTGTAACTTTTGTAGCAATTTAGGCTAGTTGCCACCAGCTTCCAAGAAATCTAAACATGAATCAAGATGATGAAGCTGCTCAGGCATTTCGAAAAAGCATAAAAGAAAGAAAAAGAACTTTGAAAGGAAATCAGCACTAAAGCACTATTAACATGGCATCTGTTGTTTCGTCTGGTTAGTACATCCATTCTTTGCAGAACAACACTTTATGCCTCACACACCCACCAGTGATATAATCTCTCTTTTTTTTTTTCCTTTTGAGATGGAGTCTCACTCTGTCGCCCAGGCTGGAGTGCAGTGGCGCAATCTAGACTCACTGCAACTTCTGCCTCCTGGATTCAAGCAATTCTCCTGCCTCAGCCTCCTGCGTAGCTGGGATTACAGGCAGGAGCCAACATGCCCAGCTAATTTTGTATTTTTTGTAGAGACAGGGTTTCACCATGTTGGTCAGGTTGGTCTCAAACTTTTAATCTCATGATCTGCCCCGCTCGGCCTCCCAAAGTGTTGGGATTACAGGCGTGAGCCACCACGCCCAGCAGATATAATCTCTTAATTGCAACAGGAGCACGCAGTTAAATGACCCTGAAACCATTGATTAGTCTGGAAATCCTGAAACAGTTGATCTATGCTGGGCCAATGGGGTTTTTCCTTGGGATTTCAGGACTTGGGACTGAGAGAGATTGGCTCAAATGGTTTGGGGTGCCTGGCTTTTAAAAGAGGAACCTCTAAAGTCCTTTTTGGCCAAGAAAAAGCAAAATCTGGGTCAGACAGTATTGAACATGATTTCTCGTTGTCAGACATCTTACAGTCTCCAATATCTGAATGCATTTTGACTCTCCATGAAGGAAAGATTTATTATACATCAGGCTGCATTTCCTCAGCATGTTGGACCATGAAACACAGAGTTCTCCAAATGTACTTGATCACAGAGCACTTTTTCTGTGCAGGAACTATAAGCAACCTGGGAAACTAGTTTTTCATGTAATGTGCACCAAAATATATGTTGCTTTAACTCTGAAGGTCCAGGACAATGAGACACATAAGGGATACCTGGACTGCCATAACGGAGATTCTCAACCAGGGGCGATTTCGACCCCAGGGGACATTTGGCAATGTCTGGAAACAGATTTGAATGTCACAACTGAAGAAGGGGTTACTGTCATCTAGTAGGTCAAGACCAGATACTGCTAAGCACCTTACAGTACACAAAACAGCGACCCCACCCCACAAAAAAGAACTGTCTGGCCCAAAATGTCAGCAGTGCAGAGGTTGAGAGTTCACTCACGAACTCAACCCTGGGAGGCTGCATTCGTCTGAAACAGGTTCAGGGCCCCAAGCAGGTGGTCATGTGTTCATAGCGTGAGTTATCAAATGCTCTTTATTTCTGTTTCTGGCACATGTTTATCCACTCTCTAATATTCCAGAGATGGCCTAGCCAGACACATCTAGGTTTTCCTGATACAACAGGCCTTATTATTTATTTATTTATTTGAGATGGAATCTTGCTCTGTCGCCCAGGCTGGAATGCAATGGCGTGGTCTTGGCTCACTGCAACCTCCGCCTCCCAGGTGCAAGCGATTCTCCTGCCTCAGCCTCCTGAGTAGCTGGGATTACAGGTGCCCATCACCATGCCTAATTTTTGTATTTTTAGTAGAGACGGGTTTCACCATGTTGGCCAGGCTGGTCTCAAACTCTTGACCTCGTGATCCACCTGCCTTGGCCTCCCAAAGTGCTGGGATTACAGGCGTGAGCCACCACACCCAGCCCATAGACCTTATTTTTAAAGGGTTTTTAAAAACCGCCTGGGGAAGAGAATGAAGAGTTTGACCTGGAGCTTCTGATCACATGCCAGTGCCTCCTCCCACGTCTTCCACTTGTTTCTTCCCATCATGTGGGGAGGCGTGTGAGGAGCAGAAGGGCAGGGAGGCACCCCTGGCAAGGGCTGCTCCGTGAACACTTCAAGAAAAGCACAACTCAAGTGCGAACAGGAGGCCAGGGGAATTTGCTGGTCTGGCCCCATCACACACTGAATCAAGCAAAGGTGGTAGGGACACAGTTTTCTAAGACACTGTGACATGGAGTCCAGCTGCCTGCCCTACTGAGTAGCATCCCTGAAGCAGACACGTGGAAGCCTCTGCAGGATACTCCAGCCACCTCTCAGGGAATGGCTGCCCTGGAACAGGTGCCTCAGGAGAATCCCTAGACAGGGGCTTGGAAATGCCTGAGCAGCTCCTGTAATTCTGGAGAGAATGGAGCACAAAGCCCCTGTCTACAAAGAGGAAGCTGACTTCTTAAGCTCACTCTACCATTCAAAGACACAGGGAGACTTACTAAGCTACAAACTGAGGACCCTCTATTATATTTTAATCAAATCAGCGTTGGTTGAAGCTGATTCTGGGCCACAGTTGAGTTAGGTGTTCTGGCAGAGTTGACAGACATACATACTGCCCTGTCTCACGCATGGCTGTGTACTGAGAGTTCCTAAATTGCTTGAAACATGGAACATTATCCCAAAGTAGTCATATTAAAGTGCTCATTATATTCCCAAGCTAACCCCTAGAAACCCTTAACCATAACTCATACTGGAGTTGAAATTATAGGAAAAACCCACAGTTATAGGAAACTATGCTGTTGCAAATGTGTTTCAGCTTCATACATTGTAACTGTTGTTGAATTATCCTTGTTTCCAGGAGAAAAGTGTGTAATTCAGGAAAATAAGTACACATTTCCAATTACCTGAACCCTCCCACTCTCTCTCTCTCTCTCTCTCTCTCTCTCACACACACACACACACACACACA
>NW_022436977.1:16218400-16300906 GCF_009761245.1 Sapajus apella
GAGAGAGAGAGAGAGAGAGAGAGAGAGAGAGAGAGAGAGAGAGAGAGTCTGTCTCTTACTCAACCTCCTACCCAAGTGTGGCAGTGTGAGAATCAACATTTCCTGGTGCAAAGGCAGGTAGGCAGCACTTTCCCTTGTTGATGTCTCAGGACAGACACTCTCCTGGCTATGGCCTCCAGATACAGTGACAGGGATAAGAAAACACAGCAAAGAGAATCCTAATCCAAGACAGCCGAATGCGAACAGCTTTGAGTGCAGTTCCCAGTGAGAACAGCACAGAGGGTGAGTGAACACCGCATTTCCAAACAAGCTTTCACTGCCCACAGACCAGGAGATTCCTGCCGAAAAGTGCCACGGGTTTTCAGCGCAGGAGTTTCAGCTTGTGCAGCGTCCGTGCACAGAAACTCACACAAGTCTGGGCGGCTGTTTCGACTGGCACCTGGAACGGGTGGGAGTGGGCTGAGACAGGGAGTGGGGAGTGGGCTGAGACAGGAAGCCAGGAGATCTGGCTTGGCGGGTACCAGCCCCACAAAACAAGCAATCTGAAACACTCTGGATTGAGTTTCACAGCAAGTGCAGCTGGACCCAGGACAGTCCAGCTCAGTGGGGGAAGGGCATCCCCCACCACCGAGGCAGTCCGCCACTACCGAGGCAGCTCACACAGCAGCTGAGCAGAGCCTGCGGCAGCTCAGCAACACTTCTGCTGGCAGACTGTGACTAGCTACTCTGTGCAGGGCAGGGCAGGGCATCTATGAAAAAAGGCAGCAGCATGACAGGAACTTATAAATAAAGCCAACCTTCCTAGGACAAAGCACCTGGGAAAAGAGGCAGTTATCAGTTCAGCTGCAGCAGACTTAAAGGTACCTGCCCAGCAGCTCTGCACGGAGCATGGAGCTCCCAGCACAGCACTTGAGCTCCTATAAGGGACAGACTGTCTCCTCAAGCAGCTCCCTGACCCCCGTAAACCCAAAGAGACACCTGATAAAGGTGAGCTCAGGCTGACATCTGGCAGGTACCCTTCCGGGAAGAGGACAGCAGAGGAAGAAACTGGCGGCAACCCTTGCCGTTCTGCAGCCCCCACGGGTGATCCCCAGGCAAGCAAGGTCTGGAGTGGACCTCCAGTGGTCCTGCAGCAGAGGAGCTAGACTGTTAGAAGGAAAACTAAGAAGCAGAAAGAAATAGCTTCAACATCAACAAAAGGGACGTCCAGTCAGAGACCCCATCCGAAAGTTACCAACTACAAAGACCACAGGTAGATAAAACAACTAAGATGGGAAGAAACCAGCGCAAAAAGGATGAAAACACCAAAAACCAGAACGCTTCTCCTCCTCCAAAGGATCACAACTCCTCACCAGCTGGGGATCAAAGATGGATAGAGAATGAATCTGATGAATTGACAGAAACAGGCTTCAGAAGGTGGGTAATAACAAACTTCGCAGAGCTAAAAGAACATGTGTTAACCCAATGTAAAGAAACTAAGAACCTTGAAAAAATGTTAGATAGATGTTAACTAAAACAGCTTAGAGAAGAATATAAATGACTTGATGGAGCTGAAAAACACAGCACGAGAACTTCGCGAAGCATACACAAGTTTCAGTAGCCAAATTGACCAAGCAGAAAAAAGGGTATCAGATATTGAAGATCAACCCAATGAAATAAAACAAGAAGGCAAGAATAGAGAAAAAAGAGTGAAAAGAAGTGAACAAAGCCTCCAAGAAATATGGGATCATGGGAAAAAACCTAATCTACATTTGATAGGTGTACCTGAATGAGACAGAGAGAATGAATCCAAGCTGGAAAACACTCTTCAGGATATTATCCAGGAGAACTTCCCCAACCTAGCAAGGCAGGCCACGATTCAAGTCCAGGAAATACAGAAACACCACCTCAAGAAGAGCAACCCCAAGGCACATAATTGTCAGATTCACCAGGGTTGAAATGAAGGAAAAAATTCTAAGGGCAGCCAGAGAGAAAGGTCGGGCTTCCCACAAAGGGAAGCCCATCAGATTCACAGCAGATCTCTCAGCAGAAACCCTATAAGCCAGAAGAGAGTGGGGGCCAATATTCAACATTCTTAAAGAAAAGAACTTTCAACCTAGAATTTCATATCCAGCCAAAGTAAGCATCATAAGTGAAGGAGAAATAAAATCCTTTACAGACAAGCAATTGCTGAGAGATTTTGTCACCACCAGGCCTGCCTTACAAGAGCTCCTGAAAGCAGCACCAAACACAGAAAGGAACAACCAGTACCAGACATTCCAAACACGTTCCAAATGGTAAAGACCATTGACACAATGAAAAAAATGTGTCAACTAATGGGCAAAACAACCAGCTAGCATCAAAATGGCAGGATCAAATTCACACATAACTGTGTTAACCTTAAATGTAAATGGACTAAATGCCCCAATCAAAGACACAGACTGGCAAATTGGATAAAAAGTCAAAACCCATCAGTGTGCAGCATTCAGGAAACCCATCTCAAGGTTTATATGCACGGACACACATAGGTTAAAAACAAAGGGATGGAGGAAGATTTATCAAGCAAATGGAGAACAAAAAAAAGCAGGAGTTGCAATTCTCATCTCTGATAAAGTGGACTTTAAACCAACAAAGATCAAAAGAGACAAGGACATTACATAATGGTAAAAGGATCAACGCATCAAGAAGAGCTAACAATCCTAAATATATACCCACCCAATACAGGAGCACCCAGATATATAAGGCAAGTTCTTAATCACTTACAAAGAGACTTAGACTCCAACACAATAACAGTGGGAGACTAACGCTCCACTGTCAATATTAGACAGATTAACAAGACAGAAAATTAACAATGATATCCAGGACTTGAACTCAGATCTGGACCAAGTGGACCTAATAGACATTTGGGGTGCCAAATCCACAGAATATACATTCTTCTCAGCACCGCATGGCACCTACTCTAAAATTGACCACATTATTGGAAGTAAATCACTCCTCAGCAAATGCAAAAGAACGGAAATCATAACAAACAGTCTCTCAGACCACAGTGCAATCAAATTAGTACTCAGAATTAAGAAACTAACTCAGAACCACACAGCTTCATGGAAACTGAACAACTGGCTCCTGAATGTCAACTGCATAAACAATGAAATGAAGGCAGAAATAAGATGTTCTTCAAAACGCAATGTACCAAACACATTTAAAGCAGTGTCTAGAGGAAAATTTATAGCAATAAATGCCCACCAGAGAAGCGAGGAAAGATCTAAAATTGACATCCTATTATCAAAATTAAAAGAGCTAGAGGAGCAAGATCAAAAAAACTCAAAAAACCATAGACACTTACCTGCAGGTAAGACATTCTTGGGGTCCAATCTCATCTTGAATGAGTTATTCAACTTGCCGTGAGCATCAGCTTCCTCATCTGTAAAATAGGAATAATAATATAGAGTTATGAAGATCAAGTGAAATAATGCACAACACTTAAAACAATGCCTGGCACATGACAAACATTCAATAAAGTGTGATTTTCACAACTGCATAGAAGGAACACTACTGTAGGAATGTGTACAAGGCACCCAGATGGCACATGGAGAGGGCAAGCCTTGCGATGACATGAGAATGGCCATGTGCCCAGCCCTATAGTTGGCATTTCACACCCATCCTCTCACTTAATGCTCACAACTCCCTTTGGGAACTGTGCTACCCCCTTTTTAATTAAGAAGAGAAAATCAAGGCTCAGAGAACTTCTTCCAAGGCACAGGTAGAAATGGAAATTTTCTTCTCATTCTCCTTTTATCACCCGGTTAGCCAGAGAAGAGTCACTAAAACCAAGACGTCAAGGACCTGGGGTGATTCGTAGGTGGCATTCACTCACTTGCTCACACATCTTCAGATGTACCCTGTTGGACCGAAGCCTCTATGCTACATCCTGGGCCAGAGCAGAGATGGCAGCTCTGGTCCTTGAGGAGCTTCTAGCCCCATGGCTGGACAGACCGCAAAGCCTCTCTACTCATATGATCATTCACTCACAGCTGTGATAGAGAGAAGGGCATGTGCCTGGCTTGGGACCTGATCTGGTTCAAGAGGATGTAAGGTTCCATCTCCACCTGCTCTTGCCTTCCTAACGTCTGTTTGTGAGGGAGGTTGGAGGGTAGCAAGGAAGACACTATGAGCAGAGGTAAAAGTAGTTGGCCATGTTATTGCATGGAGGGGAAGAAAGTCCCTTTTCAGCACAGAGATCACAGGGCAATCTTCTCGGGGGGCCTCCCATTGCCACAGCTGTGATGAGCACTGACCTTGGCCAGGTAACATCTCTCACACCCACAGCCAAGAAGGGTGTGGAACTGACCAGATGGTGAGCATGTAGCTTGTACTGACGTCATCGGAGGTGTTGTTGAGGATATCCTTACATCTAATTTACATGGCACCTTCTAGTCTACCCAGCACATTTGACATTCACTGTTTCATTTTATTTGTTGTACACATTTACATACAATATTTACGTACAACTGGGGTGGGTGGGCAGGAGAGATTGGGAAGTACCTCTCACCACTACTACCCCTCACTCTAGCTCAGTTTTCTACCCCCTGAGATAGACTAGGTAGGTATTATCAGCCCCATTTTACAGATAAGGAAACTGAGGCTGAGTATTTAAGTGACTGGCCCGAGGTCACAGAGGTCATTTGCTTCCAAGCCAGGGATTTGGTCAGTAGGGTCCTCATGTTGACATGCAGTGATGCCACATGTTGGTCCCTTGTCAGACTCTGCCCAAGCTTCGCCCTGTGACAAAGAGCCTCTTAGCTCCACATTCTGGACTTCTCTCCTTCCCTATGTTGTAGTGACACTCCTCCCTCCCCACTTTGGTTGCTGCTGTGGACTGAATTGTGTCCACTGCCTCCATTCATATGTTTAAGCCCCCGTCTCCAATGTAACTGTATTTGGAGATAGTCTCTTCAAAAAGATAAGATTAAATGAGGTCATAAGGATGGGGCACTACTATGACAGGACCAGTGTCCTTATATGAAGAGAGGGAGACAACCAGAGTTCTCTCTTGAAGCATACCCAGAAGAAAGGTCTTGTGAGGACACAGCAAGAAGGTGGCCATCTGCAAGCCAGGAAGAGTCCTCACCAGAAACCAACATTGGCACCTTGACCTTGAACTCCAGCCTCCAGAAAAGTGAGAAAATGAATTTCTGTGGTTAAAGCCACCCAGTCTGTGGCACTTTGTCATGGCAGTCTGAGCAGACTAACAGAGCTACTATGTCCTAAATCTTCACTCTCTATCTTCACCTAAAGGCACTGAGCACAGGTGTTTTACCCAAGACTTTCTCTCCAAAGTTCTCTTCAATTAATTGCTTAACTTAATCTCTCTTGCAGTGTTTATTTTTACAAAAACTTTCAAGATAGATTTCCAAAGAAATAGCTTGTGACCCCCAAGACACAGGTTTGGTTTCATCAGTGAACAGCATGAATTATGAAACTGATCATGTTTCCCTGTTTGATATGTTTGCTTGGGAGCTCAGAATTAAATTGACAGCCTAAAGTTCTAGAAAGTTTACTTGCCCTTCTGTGAAACACTGTATATACTATCATCACAGCTTTCACCGTAATTTCCTTCCTGTTTTTTTTCCCATCAGTTGGTTCTTATATTCATTTATTTTACAAGTTAATAGATGAATATATTCCTGTTGTAAATAATGAAAAGAGTCATGCAGAGCAACACTTGAAAGTTTTCATTTATTATGTCGTAGTACTCTATCCATTTGGAACAATATTAGGAATAATCAAATTTTTAAAAACAAATAGATACCTTTATCTGAAAAACAAATAGGTACCATTGTTTGAAAACTTACTACCATACTAGGAATGTTCATGTATGCTTTCTCTTTTGATTATCACACCAACTCTGTAAGGCAGATTTCATATGCCTATTTCACAAACTAACACAATTGAATGAGGTTAGGTTAGTTGTCCAAAGTCATATTAAGTGGTAAAGTCAGAATAAAACTCAGTTCAAGGGTTCAGTGTTTGTGTGTTCAATACCAAAGTCATGGAATCAACCCAAATGCCCATCGATGGTGGACTGGATAAAGAAAATGTGGTATATATACACCATGAAATACTACACAGCCATAAAAAAGAACAAGATCATGTCCTTTGCAGCAACATGGATGAAGCTGAAGGCCATAATCCTAAAAGAACCACTGCAGGGTTGGGGGAATCCCAAGATGTCTGAATAAGAGGCAGCTCTGAAAAGCAACTCCCAGCGAGAGAGATGTAGAAGCCAAGTCGTCACCACAGTTCCAAATGAGGTGCCAGGTTCATTGTGTGGGTCTGATCGGACAGTGGGTATAAACCAATTAGGGCAAGTTTCGGCAAGGTGAGGCACTGCCCCACCCAGGAGGAGCATGCAACTGACTGGAAGACCGGTGGATCTCCCCCTCTGGGACTTCGGTTGGGATACAGCGCTCCACCCAAGCCTTCTACAATCCACAGAACAGGAGATCTTTACTGGGCTGAACAGCCTTAGTGAGCTGCCTGAACAGGGCAGAATAGCAGCTCTGGCCAGAGCAGGGGCTGTCAGCATAGATCCATGAGGAAACACTGGCTGTTGCCGAGAAAGACAAAAAGCTGGTGGGATGGAGCTATCCACCCCCCAGTAAGAAGGGGAACAGAACACAGGGAAACAGCCCAAATGGCAGGATGGGTCCCCCCACCGCATAAAGCCCAGCAGGCCAAAAAACTCTCACTCCAGAGTTAGGCACCCAGAAAGCCAGTTAGAAAGCAACCAGGAACAATCCAGCTTGGCGGGCCGAAGGGAAGCAGCCATCACAGTAGCCGGCCAAATTTTCCTGAGTAAATAAAAGACAGAGTAGCTCCATTAATTGGTGGCAGCCCAGCAGCGCCTCTGCAGGCAGGGAAAGGAAAGGCCACCTCCCCAGGCAGCCACCTGAGATCAAAACCATATAAATCCAAGAGATGGGGAGAAACCAGCGCAAGAATGAAACCATCAAAAACCAGAATGTCTCTCCCCCACCATGAGATCACAACTTCTCACCAGCAAGGGAACAAAGCAGGACAGAGAACAAATGTGACAAATTGACAAAAGCAGGCTTCAGAAGGTGGATAATAACAAACTTCTCTGAGTTAAAGGAACATGTTCTATCCCAATACAAAGAAACTAAAAACCTTGAAAAAAGGTTAGACGAAATGCTATCTAGAATAACCAGATGAGAAGAATATAAACGACTCAATGGAACTGCAAAACACAGCACAAGAACTTCAAGAAGCAGACATAAGTTTCAATAGCCGAATAGATCAAGCAGAAGAAAGGATATCAGAGATGGAAGATAAAATCAATGAAATAAAATGAGAAGGCAAGAAAAGAGAACAAAGAGTGAAAAGAAATGAACAAAGCCTTCAAGAAATATGGGATTATGTGAAAAGACCTAATCTACGCCTGATCGGTGTACCGGAAGATGACGGGGAGAATGAATCCAAGCTGGAAAACACTCTTCAGGATATCATCCAGGAGAACTTCCCCAACCAAGCAAGGCAGGCCAACATTCAAATACAGGAAATACAGAGAACACCACAACGATTCTCCTCTAGAAGAGCAACCCCAAGGCACATAATTGTCAGGGCTACCAGGGTTGCAACAAAGGAACAAACACTAAGGGCAGCCAGAGAGAAAGGTCAGGCCACCTACAAAGGGAAGCACATCAGACTCACAGTGGATATCTTGTCAGAAACCCTACTAGCCAGAAGAGAGTGGGGACCAATATCCAACATTCTTAAAGAACTTTCAACCTAGAATTTCATAACCAGCCAAACTAAGTTTCATAAGTGAAGGAGAAAGAAAATCCTTTATGGACAAGCAATTGCTGAGAGATCACTATCAGACCTGCCCTGCAAGAGTTCCTGAAGGAAGCACTAAACACAGAAAGGAAAAACCAGTACCAGCCACTGCAAAAAAGAACCAAATGGTAAAGACCTACAATGCAATGAAGAAATTACACCAACCAAAGGGCAAAACAACCAACTAATAATAAAATGGCAGGATCAAATTCACACATAGCAATATTAACATTAAATGTAAACAGACTAAATGCCCCAATCAAAAGACACAGACTGGCAAATTGGATAAAAAGCCAAGAACCATTGGTGTGCTGTATTCAGGAGACCCATCTCATGTGCGAAGACACACATAGACTCAAACTAAAGGGATGGAAGATTTACCAAGCAAATGGAGAACAAAAAAAAGCAAGAGTGGCAATCCTAGTCTCTGATAAAACGGACTTTAAAGCAACAAAAATCAAAAGAGACAAAGAAGGGCATTACATAATGGTAAAAGGATCAATACAACAGAAGAGCTAATGATCCTAAATATATACACACCCAATACATAATGGAGCACCTAGATACATAATGCAAGTCCTTAATGACCTACAAAGAGACTTAGGCTCCCACACAATAATACTGGGAAACTTTAACACTCCCCTGTCAATATTAGACAGATTGTTGAGACAGAAAATCAACAAAGAAATCCAGGACTTGAATGCAGATCTGGACCAAGCAAACTTAATAGATATTTACAAAACTCTTAACCCCAAATCCACAGAATATACATTCTTCTCAGCACCACATTGCACTTACTCTAAAATTGACCACATAATTGGAAGTAAATCACTCCTCAGCAAATGCAAAAGAATGGAAATCATAACAAACAGTCTGTCAAACCACAGTGCAATCAAATTAGAACTCAGAATTAAGAAACTAACTAACAACTGCACAACTTCATGGAAAATGAACAACTGGCTCCTGAATGTAGACTGGATAAATAAGGAAATGAAGGCGGAAATAAAGATGTTCTTTGAAACCAATGAGAACAAAGTCACAACATACCAGAATCTCTGGGACACATTTAAAGCAGTGTCTACAGGGAAATTCACAGCAATAAATGCCCACATGAGGAGCAAGGAAAGGTCTAAAATCAACACCCTATCATCAAAAGTGAAAGAGTTAGAGGAGCAAGATCAAAAAACTCAAAAGCTAGCAGAAGACAACAAATAACTAAGATCAGAGCAGAACTGAAGGAGATAGAGACACAAAAAACCCTTCAAAAAATCAGTAAATCCAGGAGCTGGTTTTTTGAAAAGATCAACAAAATAGATAGACTGCTATCCAGACTAACAGAAAAGAGAGAAGAATCAAATAGATGCAATAAAAAATGTTAAAGGGGATATCACCACTGATTCCAAAGAAATACAAACTACCATCACAGATTACTACAAACAACTCTATGCACACAAACCAGTACACCTGGAAGAAATGGATAAATTCCTGGACACTTGCACTCTCCCAAGACTAAACCAGGAAGAAGTTGAATCCCTGAATAGACCAATAACAAGGGCTGAAGTTGAGGCAGCAATTAATAGCCTACCAACTAAAAAATGCCCAGGTCCAGACGGATTTACAGCCGAATTCTACCAGACGTACAAAGAAGAGATGGTACCATTTCTTCTGAAACTATTCCAAACAATCCAGAAAGAGGGAATCCTTCCCAAATCATTTTATGAGACCAACATCATTTTATGAGACCAACATCAGGCAGAGATGCAACAAAAAAAGAAAACTTCAGGCCAATGTCCATGATAAGCATAGACGCAAAAATCTTCAATAAAATACTGGCCAACCGATTGCAATAGCACATCAAAAAGTTTATCCATCACGATCAAGTAGGCTTCATCCTGGGGATTCTCTAAGAAGGGGCTGTAGCTGTAGCAGTTGGGATCCTGGTGGGAAACAGCACCACCCCGCAAGGGATTATTAAAAAGACAGGTGTGAGCAGCTTCAGAGAAAAAAGAGGTGCTGAAGCACCTAAGGACTAGCAAGTTGTGGGGATCCGTGATCACCTCTGGGTGTGATGAGTGAGTTAGGGGAACCATTATTAACACCACGGGTGAGACAGGCCACGCAGCAGGAGCTGTGCATCACGGCCAGGCCAGGCCCCGTGGGAAGGCTCTTCCTTGCTCCCCTGACCCTGCCTCACTTTGGTCAAATGCAAGAGGAGGGAGAGGAGGTGCTTAGCAGGTAAGGCTTAGAGAGGAGCCCAGACAGAGTAGAGCAAATGCTTTCAACCTGGGCTATGCACTCTGAACCAAGCCAAACCCACAGATGCTTACACACACACACCTCTGACTGGACCCAGATTAGGGTTGACAACTTTCCTCACACTGAGCCAGGCAGATTCTCCTTCTTGAGAATTTGCACTGAGAGACCCCAAGGCTGAGACATATGGCATTGGTCGAGGGTTGCAACTTTCTACAACTGCAGGCGGACTATAAAAAAAAAAAAAAAACTGCAGTTTTAAAAAAATTGCAGTGGAGGAAGTTTCGGGAATGTTTATCGAGCCAAATGGATATCACAGGACAAGGAGGTGGCTGTAAAGAAGCTCCTCAAAATAGAGAAAGAGGCAGAAATACTCAGTATCCTCAGTCACAGAAACATCACCCAGTTTTATGGAGAAATTCTTGAATCTCCCAACTATGGCATCGTCACAGAATATGCTTCTCTGGAATAACTCTATGATTACATTAACAGTAATAGAAGTGAAGAGATGGGATCTAATTAAACTCCAGAGCTTCGGTATAGCAAAGGAAACAATCCTTAGAGTGATCTGGCAACCTACAGAATGGGAAAAAATTTTTGCAACCTACCCATCTGACAAAGGACATAAGTCATAATTTACAAAGAAGTAAAACAGATTTACAAGAAAAAAACAAACCCATTCAAAAGTGGGTGAAGGATATGAACAGACACTTTTCAAAAGAAGACACATATGAGGCCAACAAACATGAAAAGATGCTCATCATCACTGGTCATTAGAGAAAGGCAAATCAAAACCACACTGAGATACCATCTCACACCAGTGACACTGGAGATCATTAAAAAATCTGGAGACAACAGATGCTGGAGAGGATGTGGAGAAATAGGAACACTTTTACACTGTTGGTGGGAGTGTAAATTAGTTCAACTATTGTGGAAGACAGTGTGGCGATTCCTCAAGGACCTAGAAATAGAAATTCCATTTGACCCAGCAATCCCCTTACTGGGTATATACACAAAGAATTATAAATTGTTTTGTTATAAAGACACATGAACATGTATGTTCATTGCGGCACTGTTTACAATAGCAAAGACCTGGAACCAACCCAAATGTCCATCATCAATAGACTGGATAAAGAAAATGTGGCATACATACACCATGGAATACTACGCAGCCATAAAAAACAATGAGTTTGTGTCCTTCGTAGGGACATTGATGAATCTGGAAACCATCATTCTCAGTAAACTGATATAAGAACAGAAAATCAAACAGGGTATGTTATCACTCATAGGAGGGTGTTGAATAATTAGAACAAGTGGACACAGGGAGGGGAGCATCACATACTGTGGTGAGTAGGGGGGGTTAGGGAGGGTCGGCGGGGGTGGGGAGGGTGGACAGGGATAATAAGGGGAGAAATACCAGATATAGGTGATGGGGGTATGAAGGCAGTCAATCACCTTGCCATGTATTTACCTATGCAACAAGCGGGCATGATCTGCACATGTACCCCAGAATCTAAAGTACAATAATAAAAAAAAAAACGAACCAATGCAGGAACAGAAAACAAAATACTACATGTTCTCACTTGTAAGTGGGAGCTAAACATTGAGTACACATGGACACAAAGAAGGAAACAAAAGACACCAAGGCCTGCCTGAGGGTGGAGGGTGGGAAGGGGACGAGAATTTCTTTAAAAACTACCTATTTGGTACTAAGCTTATTACCAGGGTGATGAAATAATCAGTACACCAAACCCCCATGACAAGCAATTTAATTATATAACAAACCTGCATACATACTCCTGAACCTAAAAGTTAAAAAAAAAAGTTTGTGTGTTCATTTATTTGTTTGGTTTGGTTGTTTGAGTTTTCTAACTATCTTGACCCTCTATAATAAAAACTAAGATCAGGAAATCGATGTACAACTGTGTTGTGTGGATGTGTGTGTGTTGGGGGCAGGGCCTGTGAATTGCTTCTCCTCTGTCTGCTCCAAGCCATTGTAATTATTTAGGCAATTCAGCCAATAGCCGGGTTTTCTTTCCCAGTAAGTGGCAGTAGAGACCTGACCCAGGGCAGCCGATCTTGTGTCAACTCCAGGAGAAAACTCAGCCAAGGACAAGTGTAAGGATCGTAGCCTAAGTAACCTTCCACCGGCGATCAGCGGGCTGCTGCTATCAGCGGGAATACAGGGTGGCCTCTCTCCCTGGGAAAGAGGCAATAGCAGAGTCTGGACAGCCGATCGCCGGTGGGAAGAAACTTGCCCACTCCCATCCGCTGCTTCTCCCCAGCCAGGGCAAGTTCGCACTGCTACATAACACGTGTGCACAGGCATCTTCTGACCACTGGCTCCAGTAATTTATACTGGCGTCCCCCTCCTCGCAGGTTCTGGCCAGAGGACGCAGCTCTCGATAGAAACACGGACCGCTCTCCCAGCTAGCAGGCAAGCCCATTTCTCCTTTGATCTGAACCCCCAGCATCTTGGGGAAAGAACTCGGCCCTTCCCATCGACCAGACCCATGACCAGGGAGGAGAGCCTGCAGGCTCCTTCTGTAGCCTTCTTTGACTTGGACTCCGAAGACAAAAGTGAACTTGAGTGCTGCGGAGACACAGCTTCCCTTTATGCTCCCACCAGGCCCCCGGGCCGCCTAGTCCCCAGCACTGAGGCCCTATTGTCCCGGCGGGCACCCGGGGCCTGACTGCCCGCACTGTGAAAGCGCAGTTCCAGCCCCTCGCCCCTCCCCCTGAGTCGCTGTGCCTGGAAAAGAGCTTTGGAGTTTCTCGGACGCACACTGGCCCTTTTCTTCTCGCGGCGCCTGCAGCTTTGATGCTGCGCGCCTGGCAGCCGGGTGCTCCTCTGGTCTTTTCAGGGAGACCGTGCGAAAGCGCGGACCAGATGCTCTCCCCGCCGCCCGCCGGGGCTTCTCGAGAGGGGCGCTGCCCGGGCGGCCGCAGAGCCGGCGGCCTGCAGCTCCCGCCGCCACACCGAGGGGGCGCTGCGCCTGCCCGCGGGAGCCCACGCAGCTGGAGCTCATCCGGGAAACTCGTCCGCGGCCCGCCTCTCAGAATGAAAACAGGCTGCCCGGGGCCGGCAGTGCTACCTCTGGAAGCTCATTCTAGGATAATTAGATTGGGATCTGTGCGAGGGTATGTAAAAATCAAACAAACAAACAGAAAAACACTTCTCCAAACAAATCTATGAAAAAAATTGCAAACATGCTAAAAAGTTGAAAGAATGGTACCATCGACAGCCGTCATCTGGCGTCTCCAATTAGCATTGTGTATGGAAGGATTTAATAACAATGGCTATGAGAGAGAGAGAGACGGCGTGTATCTAAATCACTCCCTACACAATGGTACTATTAGCCGTTAAAGTAACATCGTACGTTCAGTGATATGGAGATATTAAGTTTAAAAAAAAAATGCAGGTAGAAAGCTGTATGCACATTATGTTGTTTTTGTTTGAAAAAAAATTATGTATAGGGGAAAAAGTAGCCTGAGGTAGTTTTTGTCGCTGAAATGTGAATAAGGAGTTTGACTAAATTAGGATATGGATGAATTTAGTTTTCATACCTGGCTTTGTTTCTATCAACGAAGTACTTCTATGTAAAATGAAAAAACAAATTTAAAACATGGGGTGAGTTCAAAAAGCTGACCGCACTCCCTGGGATTATTTCAGCACTGTTTTATCATGACGGAAGTCCTGGGCTCTCCCAGCCCACGTCCAAACACTACTGTGTTCCCCCTCCTGGCCATTGCCAGCTCCACCAGTCCCACACAGCTTCCCAAATTTGCACCAGACTTCCCTTCTCTTATCTTGCTTTCTTGCAGCAAACTGCATTCCTGCCTCTCATCACCTAACTCTTAAGTCAGACAGGTTCGTTAGTCTCTAAAAACAGAGAATCTTACCATGGTATTCACTTTTCCCGCTGAATGCAGAAGTCTTGTAAGATCAAATTCCTCTTCTTAAAGAGAAGTTTGGGGCTCAACCCAGAGGCAGACCCTGAGCTATCTCTCTGTGAGAGGCCTGTCCCAGTTAGACTCCCAGGAAGAAGCTTTTTTTTTTTTTTTTTTTTTTTTTAAGCGTGGGTTATTCAGGAATCGTTAGGACCAGCTGGATGATATTTTCATCACTATACAAGCAATAGCACTTCGGGAGACTACAGTAATAATAGCTCACTTTGTATATGTATTTTTAGTTCACAAAGTAAATCTACAGATTCCCTTACAGTGATTCCCAGAGCATATCCAAAATCATCTGGAGATAGACATAGAGTTGCTAACTTTTGTTTTGCCACGTAGAGTCATTTAAAAAACAACCTGCTAACCATGTTTGCCATTACGTCGTAAAAGACGTTTTACCACACACAGAAAATAGGATGGACAATCTCAAATGTTTTTTTTTAAAAAGCAGTATTTAAATAAATCTTCCCTATAAGGTCCTCCTGTTCCCCCACATATTTTAAGATTATTACTGTTTATAAATTGGAGGAGACTTTTTACAATCACTGGTTTGGGAACAGATACTTGTAGTTACCCACTTGCAGGTGAGGAAGCCAAGGTTTAGACACCCTCAGGTGATGGAATTCTTGGAATCAAATTCAAGCCTGCCGGCTCCCAGTGGCTTTTTCCTATTCCAGATTGCCTCTCTCTAACCACGTTGCCGTTGTGATTCCACCAAGAGAAAACCTAACAAAAAAACAAATGAAGTCTTGGCTACACTCAGATCACCAATACCCAGTGGGTCGAATTTTATTATTGATTCAAAAATCACTGAGCTCATCAGATGGAATTAATCTTTCAGGAAAGTTTCTCTCTCATTTCATCATTTGCTTTATCAGCAAAGCCATCCACATAGATGGTTTCTAGGGGAGAATTATATGTTAGAATTCTAATATATCTACTCATACGTATCTATCCATATACATCTATTGACTGGTACCTGAAATTCCTTCATTTTGGTCTCTTTTATTGACAGCTTTTTAAAAATCACTAAAAATTTAAGAATAGGACCAAAAAGGAAGACAGCATGTCCTTTCAGTGTAATACTGAAGCACTGTTTAATAAGCTTAGTAATTTTTTTTTAACTTTTATATTCAGGGGGTGCATGTGCAGGCTTGTTACAAGGGTGTATTGCATGATCCCTAAGGTTTGGGGTCTAATGATCCCATCACTTACGTACTGAGCATACTGCCCCATAGTTTTTTGAGTGTTTCTTGTTTGTTTTTGTTTTTGGCAGAGCTAGCTGAAGTTTTATTTTGGAAAAAAAAAATGGAATTGTTTTGTAACTGGAGCCATGGGCAAGGCAGGTCCCCCAGGAGGTTAACTCCCCTGCAAGTGGGCTGAGGGCAAGGGCTGAGCCTCAGGTGGGTCTCCTGCTACCCTCCACAGCGGCTTCCCCCACAGGCTCTGAGGCTGTGGCAGGAGGGTAGGCTAGGCAGGGCTGCTGTGGGCATTCATTTGAGCAGGACATCAGAGGACTTGGACACCAGCCTCCCATGTGGGTCTCGATCTTCTTCATAACCATGGCCCTGGTGGAGCTGGTGCAGCTGAAGGAGCTGAAGGAGCTGAAGACCTGGCCTTAGCTGAGGCCAGGGCTTTTGTGATGCCCTTGTAGGCCGAGCTCAGCACACCTGCATAGCCACTGGTGCTCTTCTGGGGATATTCATGTTCTGCATCCCAGACTCCAGCTGGCTCTCCTCACCCTCCAGCATCTTCCTGTGGCAATATTGACCATCTTTTCATGTTTGTTGGCTGCTTATATGTCTTCTTTTGAGAAATTTCTGTTAATGTCTTTGCCCACTTTTTAATAGAGTTGTATGGATTTTTTTGCTTGTTCAGTTACCTAAGTTATAGATTGGACTTTTGTCAGATGTATAGTTTGCAAATATTTTCTCTCATTCTGTAGGTTGCCTATTTACTCTGTTGATAATTTCTTTTGCTGTGCAGAAGCTCTTTAGCTCCCACTTGTCCATCTTTCTTTTTGTTGCAATTGTTTTTGAGAGCTCAGTTATAAATTCTTTCCCAAGATTGATGTCCAGAATGGTGTTTCCTAGGATACTTATAATTTGAGGTGTTAAATGTAAATCTTTAATCTATCTTGAGTTAATTTTTGTGTATGGTGAAAGGTAGGGGTCTAGTTTCTTTCTTCTGCTTATGGCTAGCCAGGTATCCCAGCACCATTTATTGTATAGGGAGTCCTTTCCCCATTGTTTTTGTCAGCTTTGTTTAAGAGCAGTTGGCTGTAGGTGCTTTATTTCTGGGTTCTCTATTCTGTTCCATTGATCTATGTGTGTCTTTTTGTACCAGTACCATACTGTTTTGGTTACTATAGTCTTATAGTATAGTTTGAAGTTAGCTAACTTTTTTTTTTTCCTTAGGATTGCTTTGGTTATTTGGGCTCCTTTTTGGTTTCATATGAATTTTAGAATTTTTTTCTAATTCTGGGGAAAATGATGTTGGTACTTTGGAAGGAATAGCATTGAATCTATAGATTGCTTTTGGCAGTATGGCTATTACAGTGGGCCCATGCAGATAATTTTTCCACTCAAGGTCTGTAATCTTAATCACATCTGCAAAGTTTCTTTTGTCACGTTCTCAGGATTAAGGTATGGACATCTTTGGGAGTGTTTAGTCTGCCTACCATACTGTCAATATCCAGAGTTGAACTCAGGTTGGTCTGACTGCTTTTGGACTTTCCCCACGTGACTCCGTAGTCTCCTCTCATAAGTGTTCTTCTGTCTCATGCCTGGAAGCCCTGCTCTTCTTATGATTCTGTTCTTGCCATTGCATTTGTGTCAGATAGTAATGAGTTGGACTGTAAGTAATAGCTAATAGCTGAGAGCTGCTTGAGCTGCTTAAACTATTGAGGTTCATTTTTCTCACATAACAAATCTAGATGTGATTGCTGGTCTTGATTCAGGGATTCAATGATGTCAAAGCATTGGCTTCATAATTTGGTTGGTCTTTTCCTTATGGTTGCATTATGGCTACCACAGCACCAGCTGTCATATCCACACTCAAGTCAAGAACATATGAAGTGAAGAGAGTGGGCTCCAGTTTTGTCTGCCACTTTAATTAGGAAGCAGATGTTTTCCTAGAAGTCCCCATCAGATTTTCACTTGCATCTCACAGATCAGAACTGTGTCAAATGCCCCTATTCCCTGCAGTTGCAAGGAAGCCTGACAAGGAGAGTATTTAGCTTTTCCTGGTGGAGGTGGGCAAAGAAAAATAAAGTTGGAAATGAGGATTGGATTAGCCAGTTCATCGTGTTAGAATTTCACCTATCAGGATTCTATCTTTGCTTTTTTCTCTTGCCAATCATAATCAGAATGGAGGTCCTGCTCCTGAATCAGACACCTGATGATTGCACTTGGATCAAATTAACACCCACTCCCTTCTTATGAAATATTCCTGGCCCCAATTAACAACTTGGCCTGCCATTTGAAATGGCCTGGATGCACTTTCTGTTGCTTCTTGCTGCTGGTCCGTGGAAGCAGCTGGCCACCTTTCAGAGGCCTAGAGACTCCATTGGTCCCCTTAGCTATGAAGAGGCAAGCTTCTATTCTGACAGTGCCTGTTTTTATATGGGTCATTTATAAGCATCGTGTGTGTGTGTGTTGTACAAGAAAGGGGGAGATTGGACCACATTGGCCAAGAACATTTTAATCCTATGCTAGGTTTAAATTTAATAAAGTAGAAGGTCTTCTAAAAATATTACTGTGGCAGATAATATCTATTTTTATGTTCTTCCCCCTGGTAACAGAGCTGTGATTTTTTTATGCAGCAGCCATGCACCCAGACAAAAGGCTTTTTCATTCTCGGATGAAGAAGACTTTATCTTCTTTTACAGCTAGGTACAGCATGTGATTATGTTCTGGCTAATGTGACATAAATTCAAACATTTTATGGGGTATCCAGAATGTTTCCTAAAGAGAGGGGGCATATCTTCCTTTGTTCTTTCATCCATTTTTCTGCCTGGAGTGCAGATGAAATATCTGGAGCTCCATCAGCCATTGTGGGCTATGAGGAGAAGGATGATACTTTAGGGATGGTGGCCAGGAGCTGACACTGCCCCCTGGATTTCCCACCTCTGGAGTAATAAACTTTCTATGTAATCCATTGTAATTTAAAATTTTTATCTTATTTGCAACTGAACCTGACCCTAAGTAATTCATCTACTTTTCATTTGCATGATGTCTAACACTTTTTTTTTTTTTTCTCCAGGCACCCAGCTGGAGTGTAGTGGCACGATCTCAGCTCACTGCAACCTCCACCTCCCAGCTTCAAGCAATTCTTCTGCCTCAGCCTCCCGAGTAGCTGGGACCACAGGCATGTGCCACCACACCCAGCTGATTTTTGTACTTTAGTAGAGACGGGGTTTCACCACATTGGCAAGAATGGTCCTGCTCTCTTGACCTCGTGATCTGCCCGCCTCGGCCTCCGAAAGTGCTGGGATTACAGGCGTGAGCCACTGCGCCCGACCGTCTAACTCTTTATATAGCATTTTCAGGTATGTTATTTTCTTTTCAACAGATAGGAAAATATCCATTTTCCTGTACTTTTTCGTAACTGGTTCTAGTTCTAGGTGCGGGATCAACAGCAACCATCTGAAAACTGTCAACCTCCAGGGCGGGAGACTGTGAGAAAACAGAAAACATTGGGTTCAGGAAGCAAAAGATGATTATTTCCAGAGTTAGTGACAACTTTGGGCCATATGATCCTACCTCCATTTTTGTGAGACTAGGCCCTTCCTCTCAGAGATACAACTCTTCTGCACCATCTCATTTCCCCATCCTGAAAATGATATTTTGGTCTCTACCAAGAACTTAACATAAATATTTTCTTGTGGAATTTTGTTCACCAAAATAGAGCTTCAGCAATGTTTTCATTCCCAACTGATGGGCTGTTAGATTCATTGCGGGTATTGCTCAGTGAAAATCCTTCACCAGTAGGTCTGCTTTATGATAGAAATGATAGTGGCAGGAGGGAGTACGAGTCCTTGTGCTACAGCACTCAGATGTCACCTGCTCCACTTTGTTCCAAAGTAGCAATTGGCCTACAGCTCCCCAGAGTTTTATGTTTCTGCTTTATTCTCTCTCCTCTTCCACATATCCTCTAGCACAACCTACCCCTACCCTGAATTCCACACTGGGTTATCTTCAAAAACTGGGCAGGCATTTTGCCAAGTTCTCTTCTCTCCTTCTCCTGGACCTCGTTAATTCTAGCATGGCCCAGCCTGACCAGGTCTTCCTTGATACTGCCTGTTTTACTCAAGAAGCTCGGCAAGCACAGGCTGTCTCTTAAGAAGCTGACACGTTGTTTTCTAGCAGGTGCCCTTGGGTGGGGGGTGTCTCAGAGTAAAGAAGGCATACCACAGGCGTCTACACAGAACTCTGTTTTCAAAGGGCAATGATGATGGAAATTCATGGTTCTCATGATTTAATGACAATAATGGCTGTTCTTATCTATTATTCATGTTTTTACTTGTAAGGTATTAAGGGTGAATTTTAGAGGTATGATCTCCAAGGAGGAGAAAGAAGCAAGAACCAACATTTATTGAGCATAGAGTAGGAGTTAGGTTCGTATGCACCGGATCATATCACAGTGGTTAAAGGCACAGTTTGGAGTGAGCCAGTGCTCGGTTCTACACCACAACTACCATGCCCTGCCTATGTGACTTGGGCAAGTCAGTAAATGACAAATAGCACCTGCTGCATAGACTTGCTGGGGGCTTAAACGTGAACACTTAGTTCAGGACCTGATTAAGTTAGTGCTTAGCAGATATTAATTATTATTGCGCCCATTTTACATACACAAAAACTGAGTCTCAGAGAGTAACTTACTCAAAATCCTGCAGCTGGTTCTGTAATTCCCAGAATAATGTTTATCCAATTACGTTTTACTGCTGAGTGCATATTGCTTGTAGGTGGTAGCCCAGCTACCAAGGTTACCGGAGATATCTAGTCTAGTGTTATCTTCTGATAAATGATCTTTGGGCTAAATATACTTTCCCTGGGGATTTTGGAGGGGTAAATACAGGAGAACCATAGATAGGAAAATATTCTGCCAGGCCTGATCTCATTGATCGGTGAGGGCCAGCTCAGGGGTAGGCTTCCCAACAATCCTAGAACCTCCAAAAGTCCCCAGCTCTTCTTCCTGCCCAGTCATTTCTCAGAGCTTCAGGAAGGAGTAAGATGCCCTGTAGCCCTCATAGGCCTGGAAACTAGACTCGAGCTCTCTGGTCCCCTGGGAGGCAGCAGAGTACAGTGGCTGCCAGCACAGGCTCTGCAGTCAGCCCAGAGGGATCCCAGGATCGTTGTTCAACAGCTGGAGCACCTTGGCCAAGTCACTGCCCTTTCTCTCAACCTCATTTCCATACCTGTAAGGTAGTGATGAACATAATCCTAGCCTCCACAATTTGTTATAATAATTGGACCAGAATGCAGGTAAACTGTCAAGTGTTCTGCAAATAGTAGCTCTTATTAATATTATTTTAATCATCACTAATTGAAGAGGATGTTCTAATGTCCTGGAAAAAGCAAACCATCTGCCTTGCCCACTCATCTACCTGGAATGAAAAGCAGCTCAATCAATGAGCCTTCTCTTGGGCTGCTAGGACTGAGAAAGAAGCCCAGCTGGGCAGGCTCAGCCTAGAGTCTATTCCCCACTTCCCAGTTGCAGATCTGATTTCTTTCACCCGCATAGAAGTCTGTGGCAGAGCTGCCTAAGAGAGCCAAGGTCTCTGGGGTTCCCAAGGACACAGAAGAAGCCCACAATGGCCACGACTGCTTTCTTACCTAACCTAGTCCCATTTCCCAACCCCCAACCCTCCCAGGACTTACATCTTCTGAGGAATGTAGGCTGGTCTGAGCTCCTGGAATCTGACCAACATGGTGCCTACCTAGATGAGTTGGTGCCCCTGGACAGCTCATCCCGCAGTCATGAGACCTCCGTAAGGATTCCTATCAGCCAGGCAGGCCCCTGTTCTTCCCAGCCTTCTCCAGGTCCACCTGATTTAAAAAACTGTTTTCTTTGGACAGTGTTGGCTTTCTTGGCATCTCCCACTTTGTGCTAATTTTTCTTTTTAATTCCTAGAATGATGTAAACTCTGTGCTGTGAAGGGTAAGAATATGAGCTTCATGGGAAGGCAACTCTGGTTCCAATGGTGTTTTTTTCATACTGCCCACATGTACTTAGTGAGATGGGCACTGTATGTAGCATTGGGCCAAGACTTGACAGGGATGAGGATTATTCATAAACCCTCAGAATGCCCTCATTAGATGGCTGCTGCCAACACATGAGGACATTCAGGCACAGAGAGGTAAAGTAACTTTCTAAAGGCAGCATATGATGAAGTCATCACAACACAACAGAAGCAAGGCAAGGACCCCGGAGAAGGCAACAGAAATGGGAGGAAGCAAGCAGGTGAGGAATGGGGAGGAATGAGAGATACATAATCTTGCCCAGAGCCTGCCTCCTCAGCCCCAGAGAAGTGGGGTCCAACTGATTTAGCTACTTCCTTCAGTTTTGCCACGAAGAGATGTGGGGAGGGAAAAGGAGGTCAGAAAGGGTTGAAGGGAAGATTTATGAAGATGCAGCAAGGCCTTCCCAGGGAAAGAAACGTCCAAACAGGCTTGGCAGACAGGATGTGATAGGTGTGTTATTATGCCTGGGGGAGCAGGGAGCTTGGGAGGAAGATACTGCTTTCACTGGTCACTTTCAACCATTTAATTCAGAACCTGTGTTTGGATCCCAAGGGAGCTCTAACTCCCAAAGTCATGAATACCCATGAGCCCAATGCAGCCTTGAGGTCAATAAGATAATGAAGGTGGCACCATTGACTCCTTTGGTTGCCAGTTTGTCTTAATTTTTAAATTAATGAACAATTTCCGATGTCAGAGCCTTGAGCCACGGAGTAGTGCTGTCTTTAGCTGAGAGTTCTCTTCCTATGTGCGATTTCCACCCCACCCTGACACCCCCACACCTCCAGTGTTTCAGCAGTTTCCTCTTCTCCATTCCTGAAGAACCTGCATTTCCTCTTCCCAGCTCTGGTTTTGGCTTCCTGTGTGCTAAGCCTTTGCAGTTGTCATCATGTCTTCAGGATGCATTTGATAGGTACAGGAAGTTGCACCAGACGGAAGATGGAACCAACAATCAATAAAAAAAGAACTATGTTTCTAAGAAAAATGCATCATGGCTTCCCACAGGAGTTGTGAACCATATGTCCTAAAATCACTGGAACAATGGGTCTAATTTTTAGCTTTTCTGCTCTGCTCTCCTGGCCATCTCAACAAGAAAGAAAATAGATCTTTTAACCTGCTGCTCCCCGGCTAATGATCTGTGGTAAAGATTGCCTTTCCTTTTAACTCATTCATCAGACATCACAAAATAAAATACGTCCCTCGTCTCCCACTAGCTTGATTTCTCTGGGCTACTAGTTTAGTATATTTATGGTGTATGAGTCATCAAGCTGCCTCCTGATTGGATAAAAACCAAGCACCTCTGAGACCGTCAGTCAATTACAGCTATTCTCAGCTTCATTCACAGATTTATTAGCTTGCACACACACGGAAATTCAGTCGGCAAAGTTCATTCATAAAAATTTCAACACGCTGCGTATCATCCTGCACATCTCAGCTTTCGGCTGCAAATGGGCTTCTGAAAAAAGCTCCGAGAGGAGTCCAGGAGGGAGGGAAGCTCTGAGCGAGGGTGGGCAGGCGGGGAGGGGATCTGAAGAACAGGACCCATCACAAGTCAGTGAAACAATGCGGAGCAGCGCCCGTCAGTAGTACTCCTGGCTGGTGGCCCAGAACGGGATGCAAGACCAGATCTTCCAAGAGAGGGCAGCCTTTGGAATCAACGAACCCAGGCAGAAAGGCCTTTGGCTCATAGATACTTTTTTTTTTTTTTTTCCTTTTTAAATGAACAATCACTGGAACAAATAAAGGGTTAATAGGCCAGTCATTTGCCCCGCCCTGTGGGAGCCGAAGGGAGCAGGTTTGAAAGTTCCTGTGTGTAGAAGAGGAGGCTAGGGTGAGGGTGGGAGTGGGGGTGCCAAATATTTCTACTCGGCTCCTGCAAGGCCAGTGATGCAGCGGCCCCCCCGGGCGGGTGCTGGGCCGGGCTCTGTGCCTCAGAGTTGGCAGTGAGCGACCCCCGCCGCCAGAAGCCGGAGTCTAGGCTCTCCGAACGAGAATTCCAAGGCGAGAACACTGGTGCCTCTGCCTGGGCCAGGGAGGGACTGAAATCAGAGCAGAGGAGGCGTTTCCCCACTGGGCTGTCACCCTTAAGGGGCCGGGAGCCGAGGTGGGCGAGCGCGAGAGCAGAGTTGGAGAGGTAGCTGCTGCGAGTTGCATCCGGCTTTGAAGTATTTGATGTCTGCACCGTTTATCTACCAGAAGACGACGGGATTTATGCAACAGTATCCTGTTTCAGCACTGCCAAGGCTATGCGAGAAAGCGGCCAGGAGAGCCTGGCAGGACTCGTGCTGTATGTAGGACTCTTCGGGCACCCCGGGATGCTGCACAGGGCCAAGTACAGCCGCTTTCGGAACGAGTCGATCACGTCCTTGGACGAAGGTAGCCCCGGAGGCTCGGTCGGGAACAAGGGCTCCCCGCAGCCTCCCCATCCCACCCTGGCACCTCACCTGCCGGCTGAAGATGCTACCTTGCCGTCGCAGGAGAGCCCCACCCCACTGTGCACCTTGATCCCCCGCATGGCGAGCATGAAGCTGGCCAACCCGGCCACTTTGCTGAGTCTGAAAAACTTTTGCCTGGGTACCAAAGAGGTGCCTCGGCTGAAGCTCCAGGAAAGCCGGGACCCAGGTTCCAGCAGCCCGTCATCCCCAGAAACCAGTCTAAGTGGGTCCGGGACTGCACCTCCGCCGCAGCCGGACCTGGTGGGCCACAGGGCAACCGTCTTAACCCCTGATTCGTGCCCACTTCCTCGCCCTAGGGAGCCACCTATTAGGAGCAGGCAGGACAGGCACTTTCTACAGCACCTGTTGGGGATGGGCATGAACTACTGTGTGAGGGTAAGTCCATTTTCCTCTCTGCATTCTTTCTAAAAATTTCTGTGGAAGGGGGCATCTCCTCTGCTCTCTTCAAGGGGCCTAATGTTAACCTGCCTGCTGGGTTCTGTGGACAGGACATTATATAACTGGACCAAGGAGGAAGGGAGCTTGGTTTACAAATGGCCCTACAACTATCTGATTTGTACTAGAGTCAGGTAGCCTTTGGTTCAAGGACACGAACTGGTGCTAACTTGTAGGTCGTGAACTTGTAGGTACTTGGCAGGTGTAGAGGCAAGTTTTGATAGAGTCAGCTGATGGCACCAGTTTGTCCCCACTGGACCCAGTATTCTGGCCAAAAAGAGTCAAGGACTTCCATTCTGATCAGTGATTGAGACCTGGTAGGTTATACTGGCCTTTGTATTTTGGATGAATACAGCAAAGATTTCTGTGCCAGAGAAACACATAGTGTGTAAGGGACTTGAATTATTCTTTAAAAATTTATTTCAGAATTTAACAAACACTTCTCAAAACATGTCCGAGTCTCTAACCTTGCACTAGTAGCTAGTCTTAGCTCTCCGGTGCACATTTATTGCCTTTACTGCCTACGCTGCAGCAATTAGGCCTCGTCCATGGGCTATGTGCAAAATCAAGGTCCTTACTGGTCTTGCATCTGTCCTTGCTCGGTCAAGATTTGGGCAAATGAAGATTTGGCCTGTGCCCTTTTGGTGCTCACATTTCAATGAGGGGCATCAACGAATACATGTGAAATACTAAGAGAATAATACTTAGCAATAGATACTAATATGAGAATGCTGAGGCAATTCAGAAAAAGGGAAAGATTATATGGTCTGGGATTCATTCACACGGGGCACCCTTGGAAAAAGATGAATCTTGGAAGAAATACCAGATCTGGGTTGGCAGAAAGGAGGAGATTCCTGGTAGGCCAAGAATAGAAGCAGAGTCACGGTGGTGGTTGCAAGGGAGCATCGCACAGCTGGGCCTCATTGAATAGGAAGGGGAATGCTGGGTAGCAGTGGGTGACTGAGGGAGGAGTTGGCAAGTAGCACTCAAACAAGTATGAGTTGAATAAAGACAAATAGAGATCACAGGTAGCTTGGGAGAAGGGAGTCGTTGACCAAACTCTTAAATGCCAAATGAGGAGATTGAAAATACTCTGATTGGTAAATGAGAATCCTCCTGGGTTTGTAGGACAGGAGTTGCTGAAAGTAATTTTTAAAAGGCCAGACGGTTGATTTATTTGACATGGATTAAAGCAGGAAAAAAATTAGAGACTTGGAGTCCAGTAAGAATGGTACTCTGAGAGTTTAGGTATGAGGGGATGAGAACATGGGTTAAGATGGAGAGGAGAGAAAGGAGGTGAATGGTAAGGCATTCTGTGAAAGAAGAATGAGAGAAGCCTCAACAACCCTGGGAGATTAATCAGATCATTTTATATCATAATACAAATAATAGAATAGTGAACATGTATTGAGCAGTGAGTAGATTGATTAGTGTGTTCCCATTGTTATCAGAGTCATGAATGATTATTGATGAAGGGCTGTAAAGAGTGAAAAAAACCTTTCAAGTTGAAGTCTCAGAATGACATCAGTGATGCCAATGACTGAAACAGTAAATTAGGAAGTGGACTCTAAGTTTGTTTTTGACATATTAAACTTAATGTAATGATCTCTAAATAATGCTGATAGGTAGGCAGACAGTAATATAAGACTAGCACTCAGGTGAGAGGTCTGATCTGAAGGCGTAAATTAGAGAGCTGGCCCAATAACTGTATTATAAACAGACAGGATCTCAAGGAAGCCCAAATAATAAACATCAGAATAGTTAGAGAGAGAGCAGACTTGGGCAGTCCTGGCAAATGGATAACTAAAACCTCTAAAGCAGATAAATGTCTGGAACATGCAGCTCCTGCCTCCTCCACAGTGGATGGTGCATAATGAAAATATTTTCATGTATCTAGTCAAAGTTCATGGGCATATTCTCATTTGTCAAGATTAGGTGTGTGCCAGGCCCTCAAGGGAAAATGAGTGACTCTCCAACCCTGGGCTCTCTGCGCGGGCCTTACCATCATCTGCACATCCTCCAGCCTCTGCCTCACCTTTCCTTTCCTCTTGTGCTTCCTGCAACCTCCCCATACCTACACACCTGTACAATTTTAAATGTGAAAAGAGTTGCTGTGTGATCTCCAGTTTCCCTAGGGAGTGCCTCCTCTGGTGTTTTAGATTTTTAATGGGGCACCATCTGTCTTTTCATGGCGATAATCACTGACCCCAGAAAAAGTGCCGACCCCATGACCCAAATGAACCTCACAAGATTGCCAATATCTGTGACATATAATACAAGCTAATGACATCTCTTATGAGGTCAAAATACATGAAAGAGCTTACTTTATTAATTTTTATAGAATCCTAACTTTGAAAGATGGAAGAGACTCAGAAGTTATCAAGGTCAATTCCTTTATGGCGAAACCAAACCCAGATAAGTAGTTTTTTAAAGGCCAGGCAAGTGAGTTAAAAGCAGAGTGAGATCTGGAGCACAAACCTCCTGTGTGCCTTTCTTATTTGTCTTCACTACAGGTTTCTATCCCGTTCCTCGGAATTCTTTTGAGATGGGAACCAATTGTTAAAAATAAAATGCCAAGCTATTAATTTAAGTAAAAGATACCATACCAAATGGACCAAAGTTGTGAGCCCTGTATACTCATCTGTAGGAAAAAGCACAAAAGAAAATTTAAATCAAACCTTGCCTGGTAATAATGGATTCAGAGGAGAGAACTGAGAGAGAGATGATCTTAATGGCTAGTTGACACAGGTCTAGTGGATTTAGGGGCAAATTTTACAGGAAAAAAACCACCCCATATTCTATCTTCTTATCCATATCATGTGACTGCTCCCTCCCTGCCACAACTTATTTGCTAATCCATTCATCCATTTATTCAACAAGTATGTATTATGAATCAATTATGCAGCAGGAACTGTTCTAGGCATTGGGCATCCATGAACAAAACGAATCAGTTCTAAGCATCAGTAAACAAGAGACCACGTCTGAACCATTGTGAAATATTCTAGTGAGTAGAAATAGGTTAAACTGAATACATGAAAAAATATACTATTTCAGATGGTAATAAGGGCTATGGAGAGCAATAAAGTGGGGTAACTGAAAAAGGCAGGAGCTTGGGTGGGAATGGAAGGCCTTTCTTCTGGGTAAAAAAATGGGATTTTTTTATTTCATTTTCTTGCATCTTTTCTCTTTACAATAGGGACTATATTTTCCATCTGTGCTATGCTGGAGTTGACGGTGGGTAAAACATTCTGTTTTTTAAAAATGCCTCTTTATTTGGTCTTATGGCGTAGAATCAATTACACAGCTGAAAATACTTGATGAATCCTGAGCGCCTGTTTTTGAGTAACTTTCATTTAAGCTCAGACTTTGGACCCCCTGAAGGTTTCTCAGGGAAGGGGGCCTAGCAAACCATTCTTTGAAAGATATTGAGACAGGAATAGGACGGTGAGATCCCACTCTGGGCAAAGTAGTGAGGTACGCAAAGCGCATTAAATGGCGTCAAGTGTGACTTCATTCTCCCCGTAAGACTAAGTCTCCTTTCTTTAGAGGCCTTTCCAAGTGCATTCATCCATCAGCAGACATTCAGTTAAGGGTCTCCCAGGTGCCCAACATAGTGTGGAATGTGGAAAATCCACAACGTGACACCGTTCTCCTCTTTAAAATGAGGAATTGGCCTGTATGGCCTTGAAAGCCCCTCACAGCACCAGCATTTAATGACTCCAGGATTCCATTCTCACACGGGAGGTGTTTAAAATGTTAGTTTCCTTTCCAACTCTCAACTTGGCTCAAAGACTTAATCAAGCAGAGGCAAAGAAACCAACCCTGATGAGCTTTGGCAGTTAACTGCAGTGGCCCTCACCACAACCTCCAGAGGAAGGCTGTGTTCTCCAGGCGAGGACGCTGAGCCCGAGTGTTGGTGATCCACAGGATACTGCACAACCAGTAAGCCACAGACTGAGGATTCCTATCCAGGTGTGTCTCACTCCAATGCTCCTCCTCTTCCCGACCTCTCACTTGCCTCCAAGTAAGACAGGCAGTCTTTGCAGTATGGGAATGGAGTAGCGTATGAAAGACCGCACAGTGCAGGGCAGCCTCATAGTAGGACCAGCCCGTGGAACTTGCCTTGTCATATGCATTTGCATGATTTCAGTCTCTTCACTTCAGCCCAGACAACTGTTTCCCAGATGGTATTCGTTTCCTAGGGCTGCTGAAAGAAGTACCACAGACTGGGTGGCTTACTACTGTAGAAATCAGTTCTCTCACAGTTCTTGAGGCTAGACATCTGAAATCGAGATATCAACAAAGTCATGCTGTCTCTAAAAGCCCTAGGGGAGGAATCCTAGAGCTTTTCCTGGTCCCTTCTAGCTTTTGGTGGTTGCCACCAATTCTTGGTGCTGCTTGGCTTGTAGATGCAGCACTCCAATCCCTGCTTCTGTCTTCAGATGCATTCTCTCTGTGTGTCCATTGCCAAAGCTCCCTCTTTTTTATAAGAGCATCAGTCTTGGATTAGGGCTCACTCTTACTTAGTATAATCTCATCTTCACGTGATTACATTTGAAAAGACCCTATTTCTAAAGAAGGTCACACTCAGAAGTTCTGAGGGTTGGCTTGGCATATCTTTTTTGGTGGACATAATTCAACCCATAACAGTCCCCAAGAACATTTACTGCAATGTGTTTGCTCACACAGGACTTCTTGGGTATCAAGCTCATCAACTTTGTGTGCAAATATGAATTGGTATTGAAAAAGTTTCTTTACTTCCTTTGTAAATCCCACAGTATAATCTTACCATCCATCTTCTCCTGTCTAAGGTATTTTATCACTGAGCCAGTAAACTAATATTTTCAATCATCTATTGTCTAGACTAGATGTCTACCTCAAGTAGCTTTTCCATAGGAGAGTACAGATCTAGGAGTTTGAAAACTTGTATTAAAGGAGTTTGGAGGCTCCTTTATTAAAGGAATGTATTAAAGTAATGACACTAAGCTGTGTGACCTTGAGTGAGTCACTTAACCTCTCTGGGCCTCATTTTCTCATATTTAAAAGAAATTTCTGCCAGGCACAGTGGCTCATGCCTGTAATACTAGTACTTAGGGAGGCTGAGGCAGGTGGATCATTTGAGGTCAGGAGTTCTAGATCAGCCTGGCCAACATAATGAAACCCCATCTAAATTTTGTAAAAACACAAAAATCAGCTAGGCATGGTTGCATGCACCTGTAGTCCCAGCTACTTGGGAGGCTGAGCTGGGAGGATCATTTGAACGTGGGAAGTGGTGGTTGCAGTGAGCTGAGATCATGCCACTACACTCCAGCCTGGTGACAGAGTGAGACTCTGTCTCAAAAAAAGAAAAAAAAGAAGTTTGAACAAAATGCTGTTTAAAATCCTGAGACTCCAGGTCTTCTTTCCTACCTGTCTGAAACCCCTTACTACTAGGATCTCTTTTGGTTAGAAAGAGTTTCCTTGAGGAAATAATGTTTATCCACTTTATGTTAGCAGAGAAGAGAAAGAACGTCCTTTAGGGATGCATTAACTTTTATTTTAGCCCTCTCTTACTAACACTGAGCTGGCTTCACCAGTAACGCAGAAAGGCGGGTGTTATATAGTCATGGGTGGAGGCAGTTTTACTTACTTACTAGTTTTAGAGAGATGGAGGGTGGTAGAACAGCATCCAAGAGTAGGATTCCAGGGAGGGGTGAAGCGTGGGCTAGTTCGGGGGCAGGCCAGGGTGAAAAGAGGTGAGTGATAGTGGATGGGATTATGGGAACATGGCATTGCTCACGTGTCTGGCCAGCTACGTCTGGCTGGGCTTGGTGTCCAACAGGAGGACTGCAGGAACAACAGAAATTAAGCCATCTCTATTTCCTCTAGACAAAAGAACCAAGAGAAAAAGGCCTTGCCACCCATAATCTGGTAACTCTAACTTTGAAAGAGGGAGATTTGTCACTCCAGGAGACTCCTGGAGAGACAATTCTATGGTTTACATAATGAAGCCAGACCTGGGTGGTTCAGGCACCCACAGTGAAGGGACATGGCTTTCTGCCCCTGTAAATTTCCCTGTTTTCTAAGTTATTGGTGGTTGAGAGGGAGGGAATATGGATTGGAGGAAATAATTCAAGCTAAAACTGATGACTCGGCATTCAGGGTATTCTATTTTCCTTCCTTTTTCTTTCTTGGAGTAGATGTGGAAGTAGATTCTGCTAGAACTTAGAGAAAGCCTGGCAAGTTTGACCTGTTCCTCGGTCTTCTCTCTAGATCTTCACATATCCCTTGATTGATCCAGTGCTTCCCTACCCCTTAACTGCAAGGAAGACCTTAGAGGTCAGGGAGTCCACACAGTTCATCCTGCAGTTGAGGAAACTAAGGCTCAGACATGTGAAGTAAATTGCCCCAAACCACACATGTGCCAGTGGTGGAGCCCAGACAAGAGCCCCCAGTTCTGTGTACAGCTCTCTATATTCTACCCCACCTTGCTTCGCCTTCCCCCACTCGCTGAACCAAATGTGCTACACCAAATGCCTCTACCTGATTAAAATGCTTTTTAGAAAAATAATTACAGAAACTTTTTTTCTAATGGGAAAATTGTCTTAAAATAGCAGTGAGAAGAAAAAAGGGAGCATGGAAGAGTGGCGAGGAGACCAAAGAACACTGGCTTGGCCAGTGTCAACCTTTTGATTAAGGAGCTCCCCGTGGGTGGCAGTGTGTCCATGCTGGACTAGGACATGTTAGCAAATGCACGGACTGGCCCCCATTTCATTCATTTTCTATAACCCCAATGACCTTCAGGTCATTTCCCCAATATGGGTTCCTCTCGTTTCCATGTTTATGTTACTCTGAAGCCAATACAGTGTTGTCCTATGGAGGGACCTAACGAACTGTGGATCCCAATATGACAGTTCCGTCACCAGGAGAGTGATCTAAATAAATGATGCACACATGCTTCCCCACATCCCCCTCCTACCCTGCTTCACTCACTTACATCATCTGTCTGCACCTGAAGGTGGCTAGGTTTGCACATCGCCCATGGCATTGGAATGTGAAGACATTTCTAACCCCTTTGTCTTTCATTTTCCGCTTCAGAATATGTGGGAAAGAAGCTGATAATGTCCTCTTCCTGGGTAAACATACTGGGATGTCTTTCTTTTATGCAAAGGGACAAAGAGTACTGGGGGCTGCGTGAGACCCAAGAGAGAGAGATCCTGCCTTCTCAACTCAGGGAGTGTTTTCTTATTCTAACAATGTTGCAAAGAGTTTTTAAGGGTAGTACAACTCCAGGATTAGTACAGGCTGTTCCTAGAAGAGATTGTGGGTGAAAAGTTAATTTGTACATCAGTTCTTTGGGACATGAAATTTCCCAGAGAAATAAAAACTAAAACTTGATAAGCCTTCTCATATGGTTAGGGAGAGGATAAAATAACAAACTGTATGTAAAAAGCTTAGCACAGAGCCTGTCTCATGGTAGGTCCCAAGTGGAGGGAGGAGGATGGCCTTTCAATAGTCTAGGGGTGCTCTGGGCCAAAAACTCAGGATAGACTAAACTTGGTTTTGGCATTTCCCCACATTCTTTTGGCATACTTTCTCCTGGCCGGCAGCACCACCCTGGCAGAACTTTCTTCCCCGAGTCTTGCCTGGTGCTGCTCACCAGCAAAGACCTGCCTTCTCTAAAGCTGCCTGTCTGCTAGTCAGGCCCCTGCTCTTCCAGGGCAGCATAGCAGAAAGCATCTGCATTTTGGACAGATGTTTATTTACTTCACTGACTCTGTATTATAGTTTTTGACAAAAGTTTTCTGAGGGCCACCTATATCAGTTAAAAATGCTTGTTAAAAAAATGCAGATTCCCAGTCCCCATCTTGGACTTACTGGACCAGAATATCTGAGGCCGGGGCCTAGAAACCTGCATTTCTGGCAAACTCCCTATGTGATTCTGCAGCAGAGAAGATTTGGGAACCTCTGCTGAGTCCAGTCAGCACAGTGGCTCTCAAATGGGCAGTATTTTGCCACTCAGGGGACATGCGGTAATGTCTGGAGACATTTCAGATTGTCATAACTGGGAGGGGAGGTGAGTGCTCCTGGCCTTGAGTGGCTAGAGGGCAGGATGCAGCTAGGCAGCCTGCAAGGCCCAGGGCAGTTCCCACAACACAGCACGTCAGAAGTGCTGAGGCGGAGAAGCCTTGAGCTAGTGGGATGAAGTGCATGATCCCAGGATGGATATTAGGAGGTAATATTAATTAGAAAAATAAACAACTGCTCAGTGATTCCTGTAATTCTTTTTTTAAAAATATATATTTTATTGCATTTTAGGTTTTTGGGTACACGTGAAGAACATGTAAGATCGTTGCATAGGTACATACATGGCAAGGTTGTTTGCAGCCTTCCTCCCCATCACCTATATCTGGCATTTCTCCCCATGTTATCCCTCCCCAACTCCCCACCCTCTGCTGTCCCTCCCCTAGTTCTCGCCCCCAGCCGCTTCTAAATGTTCTCATTTTCTTCTTCCCACCCCCACCTTTTTTTTTAGACAGAGTCTCACTCTGTCGCCCAGGCTGGAGTGCAGTGGCACAATCTCAGCTCACTGCAACCTCTGCCTCCCGGGTTCAAGCGATTCTCTTGCCTTAGCCTCTTGAGTAGCTGGGACTACAGACATGCACCATCATGCGCAGCTAATTTTTGTATTTTTAATAGAGACAGGGTTTCACCATGTTGGCCAGGATGGTCTCGATCTCTTGACCTCGTGATCTTCTGCCTTGGCCTTCCAAAGTGCTGGGATTACAGGCATGAGCCACTGCATCCGGCCCCGTTCTTTCTCCTCTTTTAAATCCACAGCTTATCTAAAAATGATAGTTCACAAGGGCCGGGCGCGGTGGCTCAAGCCTGTAATCCCAGCACTTTGGGAGGCCGAGGCGGGTGGATCACGAGGTCAAGAGATCGAGACCATCCTGGTCAACATGGTGAAACCCCGTCTCTACTAAAAATACAAAAAATTAGCTGGGCATGGTGGCGCGTGCCTGTAATCCCAGCTACTCAGGAGGCTGAGGCAGGAGAATTGCCTGAACCCAGGAGGCGGAGGTTGCGGTGAGCCGAGATCGCGCCATTGCACTCCAGCCTGGGTAACAAGAGCGAAACTCTGTCTCAAGGAAAAAAAAAAAAAAAAAAAATGATAGTTCACACCACTTTCCACCCAAACAATATTCCTGTGGCTTTTATATCAGGATCTCAAGTCATGGGATGAGGGTGGGCCACGTGAGCCATATGTTGCTGTGAGCCACTTGTACATCAAGGATGTCCATATTAGGACAGATTCTGCCTTAACACAGGGGCACTTGGGGCTAAATGGCATTGGCCAGCTAGCTTAGTTTTGTGTGTGTGTGTGTGGAGGGGTATGGAAATATGAGATTTTATTAGCATTTGTTTAGAAATATAGGAACACATCATCACATTCCCATTAACATAATAGCTATGATTTGTTGAGCTCTGTGTATATTGCAGGAAGCTTGCATCAATTACCTCACAATGACCCTGTGGAGTGGGTAGATGGAGAGGAAACTGACACCAAGAGAGGCTCATTATCTGGCCTCGATGCTTCTAAGTAGCAAGTGTCAGTATTGAAATGGGAGTCCAACAGGTAAACTCCACTATTGTAGTTTGCTTTACAGAGTGTTTTTTGTTTTTTTTTTTAACTTATTTTAAGTTCATAGGTAAACTTGTATCATGGGGGTTTGTTGTACAGATTATTTCATCACCCAGATATTAGGCCTGGTACCCATTAGTTATTTTTCCTAATCCTCTCCCCTGTTCCACCCTCCACCCTCTGATAGGCCCCAGTGTGTGTTGTTCCCCTCTATATGTCCATAGGTATTCATCATTTGGCTCCCACTTGTAAATGAGAACATGCAGTATTTGGTTTTCTGTTCCTGCGTTAGTTTGCTAAGGTCAATGGCCTCCAGCTCCATCCAAAGGACATGATTGCATTCTTTTTCATGGCTGCATAGCATTCCTTAGTATGTATGTACCACATTTGCTTCATCCAGTCTGTCACTGATGGTCATTTAAGTTGATTCTATGTCTTTGCTATTGTGAATAGTGCTGCAGTGAACACACACATGCATGTGTCTTTATAATATAACAATTCATATTCCTTTGATTATATACCTAGTAATGGGATTGCTGGGTCGAATCGTATTTCTGTCTTTATATCTTTGAGGAATTGCCACACTGTCTGCCACAATGGTTGAATTAATTCACACTCCCACTAAGAGTATATAAGCATTCCTTTTTCTCTACAATCTCACCAGCATCTGTTATTTTTTTGACATTTTAATAACCATTCTGACTGGTGTGAGATGGTATGTGGTTTTGATTTGCATTGCTCTAATGATCAGTGATGCTGAGCTTTTTTCATATAATAGTTGGCCACATAGATACCTTCTTTTGAGAAATGTCTGTTCATGTCCTTTACCCACTTTTTAATGGGATTGTTTTTTTCTTGTACATTTGTTTAAGTTCTTTATAGATGGAGGGTATTAGACCTTTGTTGGATGCATAGTTTGCAAAAATTTTCTCCCATTCTGTAGGTTGTCTTTTTGCTCTGTTGATAGTTGTTATTGCTGTGAAGATAGCTTTGTATATTAATCATGGTATCCTACCATTACTTGTACCTTCAGTTCCACAGGGAAATGCATTAAGACTTTTAACGGGCCAGCCGCGGTGGCTCAAGCCTGTAATCCCAGCACTTTGGGAGGCCGAGGCGGGTGGATCACGAGGTCAAGAGATCGAGACCATCCTGGTCAACATGGTGAAACCCCGTCTCTACTAAAAATACAAAAAGTTAGCTGGGCATGGTGGCGCGTGCCTGTAATCCCAGCTACTCAGGAGGCTGAGGCAGGAGAATTGCCTGAACCCAGGAGGCGGAGGTTGCGGTGAGCCGAGATTGCGCCATTGCACTCCAGCCTGGGTAACATGAGTGAAACTCCGTCTCAAAAAAAAAAAAAAAAGACTTTTAACAACAAATTTACAAATAAATTTTAACAGCAGAGGCTGTCTTGAGATTGAAAACTTCCTCTAGTTAGAGGGGATGACATTACAGAAGGCAAGAGACCTGAAAAACCCATGTACTTTAAAGACAACCCCAGAAATTGGATTTTTACCCTCAATATCATCAGAGAATAATTTATTATATATATGAATCATTTATTGGGAAGTGGTGAAATGCATAATTCAAACTTAATTTTTTTTTAACCTAATGCCAATCCTGGCTCCTTGAAAGGCCATCAATCCCCCCACGTCCCTCTCAGCTTGGTTCCTTTAACCCTGGCCTCAGAACTCTTCTGATACATTAGACTACAAAGTTCTGTTTCATGGTGAGTTAAGCTATCCAAGGTCACAGGGATCATCAGCAGCAAAGCAGACTAAATTCACATCTCCTTACTCCCAGGTCAGTGCTCTTTCCACTACATTATGTGAATGAGAGATAATTCTTGCGTGAGGAGGTATAGTAGGAAAGCAAAGCAAAGGTGTCCCCACAAATTACTGTAATATAGAGAAGGTTGTAAGAAATGACACCAAAGTGATACCAATAAAGGATTATGGGAGTTCAAAGAAGAAAGGGCACATCTTCAATTTGAGATGTTTAGAGACAGTTTCACTGTGGAAGAGGCATCTTACCTGAGTTTTAAGAAATGGGTACAGTTTCCATAGGCTGAGATGGAAGAACACCCAAGGCAAAGTGAAGACATGGAGGTGGGAAAGTAGGGATGTATTTGGAGAGCAGTCAGTGGTTTAACTTGGTTGAACAGTGAAAGAGGTATATGTAGGAAATCAGAGGGAAAATAAGATAGATTCATACAACAAGGTTGTATAGTACCTGAAAAGTAGGGCTTTCAACAGAAAGCCACTAGATACTTTTCTAAATGAGGGAGTGTCAAATGCAGAGATAGGCTTTAGGAAGATTACATGGGCTGTAATCTTCGAGGGGAAGTAAGAGGAGGGAGTCTGGTGAAAGGCAACCAGAAAAGAAGCAGAATGATAACAAAGGCAGTGGCACTAGGAAGAGAGGGGAAAGATGGGACACCTAAGGGAGGAAGAAGCCACCAGCTTCTCACCCCTTCAGAAATGGATCACAGGCAGGAAAGTGAGGGGGCAGGAAGGATGGGGTTGGGGATGAGTCCCATTGTGCACATGATGTGTTCAAGGTGACCCCAAAGCATCCAGGTGGAAATTCCCCAGCAAAAAAAAATGGAATGGGATGGGATGGGATGGAATGGCTGCCACAAGGAGAGGTTAAATCAGGATTTAGGATTTAGGCGTTCTATGGAAAGGTAGGAAGGGAATGGGCAGAATGAAGAACAGGATGAGGAGAGGATAGGTAATCTAGGGAGAGGGTGGAGAGAGTTTCTAGGAGAGAGAGATTGGTCAAAACCATGTCAAAACCTGTGGAGGGTTCAAGGAAGACGAGAACTGAGAAAGATGCATAGGGCTCGGTCTTTTGTCTTCCTGCTCCTACCCTCCTCCAGGATATTAATTCCAGCCATTGCTACCCAAGCACAGCAGTGGATATCCCACACCTCCACCGTCACCTCTGCCCACTCAGTGAATGGTGCCTCCCTGTTGTCCAAGTCAGAAGTCTGGGGACCATTCTAGACCACTCACTCTGTCTTGTCGCATGCAGCCTCCTCTTATCACAAACTGTCAATTCCACCTTTATGACATTCCTCACACACTCCCATTTTCCTCCATCCCACTGCAGTTGCTAAGTGGGGTCTCTAGTATGCAACATTTTAAAACTTATTTGATCACCTTCTTATGGGCTAATATTCTGTGAAACAGGTTCAGAAACTCTGCTACCGTAGCTTTCATTTGAAACTGGGAGGTCAATAATCATAAGGTAGAAAGTGATATATGCAATAGAAAGTAAATATATTATATATAATAAATATATATAAAATAATTATAATTATACAATATAAAATGATATATATAATTATATAATATTATTATATAATATATTTAATATATTATATATAAATATATGTTTGTTATATGGTAATAGATATATTATATTCATATTAGTTATTAATAACAAAATATTTTAATATATTAATATTTTATTAATAAAGAAAAATAAATATTTTATTAATAATATTTTATTAATAACATTAATAATGTCGTTATATATAATATATAACTAATGTTATATATTATATATAACATTATATATTATATATAATGTTATATACTAATATAACATTAATAATGTTGTGTATAACCAATGTTATATATTATATATAATGTAATTTTATATAATATAATATAACATTAATAGTGTTATTAATATTAATACAATATTAGCTTATATATTTCATATTTTGCATATTTTATATCGTATATTAAAATTATATATAATATATAATTTGCATATTAATATATCATCTAAATTATAAATTATACATGATTTATATTTATATAAATTTTATATTTAATATATATAATTTATAATTTAAAATTGCAATATAATTTTTATATTATAATAATTTATATTTATAATTATATTTATTTATATTTATTTATATATTAATTTATAATTATATATAATTATAAAATTGTATTTTTATATAATTTTATAAATTATATGTATAATTTATGATTTATATACATTATAAATTTTATATAATATATAATTAATAATATATTATATAAAAATTTATATTATATATAATTTATATTTTAATTATATCTATTAATTTATAATTATATATAGTTATGAACTTATATTACTTTATACATGCAATTTTTTAAAGGTGTTCTAGATGAGGGGACATAGATAAGGAACTGTAAGTTATCCATAAGGGAGGGCACCAATCTTAGTCGGGCTAGAGTAAAGGCTGCTTGGTAAAGAATGGTGGGCAATAATGCTGAGATTTGAGCCAAATTATAACAAGTCTTAAGTATCCCCCTGAGAAGTTTAGGCGTTTGAGCAGAGGCCTGAGGATTTGCCCTGGTGAACAAAGTGCTTGGGGGTGGGAAAGCCCATTAAGAGGGGATTACAGCAATAGTCAAGGTGAGAAGTGTGTGTATCAGGGTCTTGACAGAGGCAATGACGTAAAAGGATAGAGATGTTGTGGAAGAATAATTTGATAAAGAGGGAAAGGGGAAAGGGTAGGATTCAGTCCAGCCTGCCCAAGGTTTTGAGGTATGTGGTCTAGGATAGGAGGTGGGGAGATGACAGCGGAAGACACAGGACTACAGAAGGACAAGCAGTATTGATAGGGAACAGATGAGGTTCCATTCCCAACATGCTGAGTTCAAGGTGGCAGAGTCATCTAGATGAGAGGGAGGTGACCAGCAGGCAGGCAGAGTTAGGGAGACCATCTGGCCTGGTGTGCATTTTGTGGGTCAAGCCAAGCAGTTGAGCGTACTTATCTGACAACCATCCTGTTAAGGCAGAGAGATTTTAGGTGGTGAATGCCATGTTTCTTAATATTATATAGTAGAAGGCACCTTCTCCGATACTATTGAGACTTGTCATTACAGAATGAAAATAAAAATGTTACATATATACTTTTAACCCTTAAATTAAGCTTATATAAATGTGTTTTTGTGTTGTAGGGTCAAGGCTCTTTCTCTGAATTTTATAGATACAATGATTCATACCCCTTTTCATCCTTCTTGCATAAATTCTCCCCATACTGCCTCATCCACATTCCTCCTTCTAGTTTCTTTAAAGTGGGACTAACTCTTAGAGACATCTTCAAGAGAATCTGAAACTACACAAGCAGCTCCATTTTTAAAATGTCTTTTAAAGTAGTCTTATCTACTTATAATTTAATACTATTTTTAAAAGCAACTTGTGTTCGTTTTTCCAAAGCTGTTGACTTATTTTCATAGAATGACTACCTTTTTAAAAAATCCAAATCCACACTCATATGTTCTCTCTCTCTCTCTCTCTCTCTCTCTCTCTCTGTGTGTGTGTGTGTGTGTGTGTGTGTGTGTGTGTGTGTGTGATTTTTCTTTTTTGAGGCAAGGTCTCGCACTGTTGCCAAGTCTGGGATATAATGGTGCAATCTTGGCTCACTGCAGCCTCAACCTCCTGGGCTCAAGGCTATCCTTCCACCTAAGCCTCCGAAAGTAGCTGGAACTCCAGGCACACACCACCAGGTTTGGCTGATTTTTAAAATTTTTGTAGAGACTAGGCCTTGCTATGTTGCCTAGGCTGATCTCAAATTCCAAAGCTCAAGTGATTCTCCTGCCTTGGCCTCCCAAAGTGTTGGAATTACAGGTGTGAGCCAGAGCGCCCAGCCCAGTGTGTTTAATATCTACTTAAATTATGTGATTTCAATAGGAATTACAATTGTGAAATACAGGCTCCATATATAGCAATTACAGTTGCACAAACACAGCAGAATTCTTGGTAAGCCCACAATTCAAATAGTCACAGCTGAAAGTTGTCAACTGGAGATCAGTCTGCAGAATTTTATGGTATTGAATTTTGTCAACAATTTAGTCACATGATTTGTGATATGTCTCACAATGGGTTTCCTATTCTTGTCATCACATATACATGCTCTGTTGTATAGCTTTAATCAATGAGCCCATTTTACATTCAATTTTTTTTTACTAAACTTGACAACAGCCTGTCCTTGAAGAACAGAGAGCATTTAACGAATGCTGTTGTACTTACTCTCAAAATGGTTTCTCAGGGAAAATGATATATAGGGAGTGTCCCAGGGCAACCTAGAAATGAAAAACACAGCTAGGAATACAACAGATATCTTGACTACCCATGCAGAATCCTGTCCAAGACCATGTGTATTTATGAGATGAAACTGAATCAGCAAGTAGAAGGGTATCTCTGGGGATGCAGGTTTAAATTTAGAAACTCATCTATGGCCTTTACCTTTATAAAGAAAGCTAAAACATGTGAGGTTTGAGTTTCTCCCACTGTTGTCAACGTTTTCATCAGCTGAAATCTAAGTGAGGATGCCTTGATTTTTGTTTTTCTTGATAACAACCTGAATCTTCTAGAGGGCCCTTTCCATCTCCATAGCATTCTGTAAACATTAAACAAATTATAATAAAGGTTGTTACACAAGCAGGTGTATGTTTTTGCTCAATAGCTTCTGTTTGTCATTTGGAAAAAAATACATATCTTTCTCAGGTGTGATGACTAACTATCAGAAATACTCTAGCAAAAACCAAGATACTTTACCCAACAAAGTGGATATATTTTAAGCTTTTATTTACCCAGTGCTTCTAGGGACTCAAAGGCCTCCAGGATCCTGGTGAATGAGATTGTTCTCTCACTTGTATTTTTAAAATAGAGAAGTCAGGACAAAGAAAAAGGATAACAAGCAATAAGGAATGACTTTTTGAGGGGTAATTGCCACTATTAATATCTTGTTTTGTATTCTTTCAGACTTTTTTCCTAATGTTGCATATTTGTATATATACACAAATATGATTGTTGGCAAAGATGAAAATTATAGTGTGCTTGCTGGTCTGCAATGTGTGTGTGTGCTTTTTCTTTTTCTCTGTGTGGATCAGGGCATCCTTGCATGTCAGTACCTACTGATCCCTCAGTGGCAGGGGAGTGTCTTGGAGAAGGGGTCACACTTGTAGCCATTGCTCTATTGAAAGACAACACCCAGAGGTGCTGGAGGGCCCTGGCCAGAAGCTGGTATGTTTTCATGATGATATTCTTTTGGCTTCTGAAATTATGTTAAATATAGTCATTTTGGCCACATGAAGACATACTTGGAAATAGTTTTTGATTTAAATATATATATATATTGGAAATACTGACAGTTTGAAATAAAAGACTAAAACCTTTCAGAGTAGCTCTAACTGAAGTCTCATCCTGCAGATGCCCCTAGCATACATATTATATGTAGCACATAGCAGTTCACCCAGCCTAACTACATAGTGCTGGACTCTCAGGACCTGTCTAAGTTATTTCAAGTGTCTCTTTTTAACCCTTTCAAATGCAGAGGAGAGTTTTAAAATATATTAATCCATTTGAAATAGATATCTGCTGTTCACTTAAAAAACAGAAACTCTTATTCAACACTAAATCTTGATTTTTAAAAAATCTTTTATGACAAGCAGCAATAAGTTGTAAAGTTCTGTGAAATAAAGGCTGAGACTACAAGCCGTATCATTTTGCCTGGTCCAACAATGGGAATGTTTTAGGGAGAGAATGTTCCAAATGCATTGCCCAGAGAGCAAGAAAGGTGATAAGCAAGGAGTGGGGAACAGCCATCTAGTGAAAATCTCAACGTGAAACAAGTGAAAGAGATTTTGGCCGAAATGTGTGATAAATCTCCAAATTTCCTTTCAGAAAATGTAAGAATCCAATTTTACAACTAGGCTATCACTTAAGAAAAGAAGGAGGAAGAGAAGGGGGAGAGGAAAGCGGAAGGAGATGGAAAGGAGGGAGCAGGAAGAAGAAGGATGAGGAAGGACGTGGGCATTGCTGTGGGAGGTCCCTGGGCCCTGGCAGGGAGTGAGTATTGATTCTGGAGGCCTCCAGGAAGCATAATGTGCATAGTCATGGGTAATATATTTATTTATGATTTATACCCTGCTGACTTCCAAAAAGGTTTGAGGTGGCTCACCTGCTAGTGAGTTAATGCTTCCTACACACACTGAGCAACTCTAAGCAAGTGAAAGAGCAGAAACTCTGTGAGTCATCACCCAACTGTTTAAGTGATAAGAGGGAGAAGGGATCTGTTTCTTCTGAATAAGATGCCCACAGACATTGTCAGCACTCACCAGGAATAATCTCGACACCATAAAGCTCATTTAGTTGACATCACCAGGCAGTCATTGACTTTTTCAGATAATTGAAGCTCCTCCCTTTAGATGTCAGGTTTGAGTTTCTCCCACTGTTGTCAACGTTTTTATCAGCAGAAATCTAAGTGAGGATGCCTTGATTTTTGTTTTAAATGCCTTGATTTTTGTTTTCTTTTACTGTTCTAAAAATGTAATATTTTACATGGAAACCTCTGTATAATGAAGATTATATGCTTCTTTCTCTTCATAGACAGATGATACTGTTTGAAAAAAAAATCGAGAGGTAAATGTCAGGGTTTTTTCTAGATCTGTGGTTTATTTTTATAACAGTTTTATTGAGCTATAATTCACATACTGTAAAATATACTCTTTAAGTGTACAATTCATTTATTTTCATATAGTCAGAAAATTGTGAAACCATCACCAGTATCTAGTTTTAAAACATTTTTAGCACTCCAAAAAGAAGTGCTGTAACCATCAGCAGTCAATCCCTCTTCTTCCTCTCCAACCCCTGGCAGCCACTAATCTATTTCCTGTCTCTGTGGATTTGCCTTTTCTGGCTATTTCATATAAATGGAATAATATAATATGTGGTCCTTTGTGTCTGGTTCCCGTCACTGAGCACAGTGTTTTCAAGATTCATCATGCTGTAGCATGTGTCAATTCTTCCTTTCCTTTTATTCCAGAATAATAGTCCATTGTATGGCTATACCACATTTTGTTTATCCATTCACCAGTTACTGGACCTTTGGGTTGTTCCTACTTTTGGGCTATTATGCATAGTGCTGTAATGAACATTCATGGGTAAGTTTTTATGCAGACATGTGTTTTCAACTCTCTTGGGTGTATACCCAGAAGTAGATACTGATTGAAATTCAATCTCTTTTTTTTTTTTTTTTTCTGGTGGAAATGGAGCCTTCATTGTAACAGTCATGGAATTCAAGGGTTGGTTGCCCCTGAAGTTGGGGTTCCCAAATGGCTGAGCTTTTTGAACTTACCTGTCTCTATTTTTATACTTTTTCAGATTCACTTTGTTCAATCAGCAATACTTTTTGCTTTTCAGAGTGAGTATGTTTCTGGGAGGGCCCAACATTTCAGTTTGTGCTCTTGGGCTCTGGAGAGGACAACCTGTTGCAACGGTTATTGAAACCAAGGGTGAATGGGCTCTGGATGAAAGACTGGATGTTCCCCTAAGAGAAAAACATAAGGATAAACATTAGTGTTGACTTAGTAGTATTTTTAGATGTTTTTGGGTGCTTATTTTTGTATTCTTAGCCATGCTTAAGGACATTTGAAGTCGTTAGGTATAATACTTCCAGTTAGATGGTATTGTATAAAGACTCTAACTTTCAGATAATGGGGATTAAAACGTCACCTTTGCTGACATATAGGAAAGTCTCTTTAAGAGCTGCTGAACTGATTCTAGTAAGAAACCTTTTCACAGAGCTCTTTCTTGTTAGGAAGGGGGCTGCAGAGGAAGCCTGACTCCTAAGCTGCCATCTGTAAAGCACAGTTTAAAAGTTCCCCCTTATCACTTCAGATTAGATCATTATAAAACTCAAATAACCAGAGTTTAAACAAGATAGAAATTTCCCTTTTTGTTCATGTTAGATAGTTGCCCAGGGCTTCAGTCATCAATAACCCAGGATCCTTCCAGCTTTCTATTTGGCCATCCTTAACACATGGCTTCCATCTCTGGGCTCACTCAAGATTGCAACAAGGCTGCTGGAGCAGACAGCGTCATACCCATTTTCCAAGCAGCAGGAAGAAGGAATGGCAAATATAAATGGTGTACCTCCTGGCTGAGTCAGTCCCCTTTTAAATAGTTTTCCCCGAAGTCCTACCTGATAACATCCTCTAACATCTCCTTGGGCTCCTGGCTTCCAGGGAAGCTGAGAAATGGCAGTTTTTAAGCTGGGCACTTTGGGGGTCTGTCAGTAAGGAAGAAAGAGGGGAAGGAAAATGAGCAAAAGATGTAGGTAGGGCACCTAGAGTCTCTGCCCTGGCCGCCTAGGCTCTCATGGTTTAAGATGGATGCAACAGAGGTGGACACCACATTGTACACAGAGCTGGACAGAAGCTTTGCAAGAGTGCGTCCCTTTACCACTTGAAAGTTTGAAGGCTTAAATTGTTGAAAAATAGACATTTTTCCAATGAAGACATAAAAATGGCCAACAGCTATGTAAAAAGTTGCTCAATAATACTAATCATCAGGGAAATGCAAATCAAAACCATATGAGATATCATCTCACACCTGTTAAGACGGCTATTATCAACCGGGTGTGGTGGCTTAGGCCTGAAATCCCAGCACTTAGGGAGGCTGAGGTAGGTGGATCATCTGAGGTCAGAGATTCGAGACCAGCCTGGCCAACATCATGAAACCCCATCTCTACTAAAAATACAAAAATTAGCCAGGCATGGTGGTGCATGTCTGTAGTTCCAGATACTCAGGAGGCTGAGGCAGGGCAATGCCTTGAACCTGGGAGGCAGAGATTGCAGTGAGCCAAGATCACACCACTGCACTCCAGCCTGGGTGACAGAGCAAGACTCTGTCTCAAAAAAAAAAAAAAAAAAAAAAAAAGGGCTATTATCAAAAAGACAAAAGGCAGTAAGTGAAGTTGTGGAGAACAGGGAACTTTTGTACACTGTTGGTGGGAATGTAAATTGGCACAATCATTATGGAAAATAATATGGAGGTTCTTCAAAAAATTCAAAGTAGAACTGTCCTATGAACCAGCAATCCTATTGCTGGGTATATACCCAAAGGAAATGAAATCAGCATTTTGTAGAGCTATCTGCCCTCATGTTCATTGTAGCATTATTCACAATAGTCAAGATATAGAAACAGTCGAAGTGTCCACTGATGGATGAATGTATAAATTGTGGTATATGTATATAATGAAATATTATTCAGCCTTAAAAATCAAGGTAATCTTGTCATTTGTGACAACATGGATGAACTTAGAGAACATTATTCTAAGTGAAATAAGCCAGATATACAAAGAAAAGTACAGCACGATTTTACTTATATGTGGAATCTTTTAAAGGTGAAATATATAGAGGCAGAGAGTAGAACAGTGGTTACAAGGGCCAGAGATGGGGAGAGAATGGTGAGGTGTAGATCACGGGGTGTGAACGTGCAGTTATGTAGGGTGAATAGGTCTAGAGATCTAATGTGCAGTGTGAGGACTGTTAGTTACATTGGATTGTAGACTGAAAATTTGCCAAGGGAGCATATTTTGGGTGCTTTTACCCATATACATAAAGATTATAGAGAAGATTGTTTGGTAATGGTTGAATTGTCTATCACAGTTCTTCAGTGAGACTTTCTAGAGGATATGGGATTGCAGAAGAATGTTCAAGGAAGTGATGCTATCAGTAGATGTTCTTTAGGTATTATGGGAATGGCTGGCTTAGAGCCAACATGGTATGACCTACTCTAGGTTTCCACTGGTGTGCTCATGAATGCCATTGGTCAGGGGAATTCAGGTCAATGGTTGAAGGTTTGGTGTGTAGTAAGTGACTGGGCAAGGAAAGAAGCTGCCTAACTTCTATGAAAATCTCAAGCCTGAACTAGACTTCTTATCAGCTATAACCAAGTAACCTCTATAACCACCTAACCTCTCTGCTCCTAGACTCTTACTTCAGCATTCCTAACTTTTTGATTGCTTACATCAATCTATGTATCCTCCTAGAAAGTTATTACTTAATGTAATAACCAGTGAAAATAATTGATTATAATGAGACTTGCAAGCAATGTAAAAAATAATTGGTTAATAATAACCAATAATTAATAATAAACCACTCGTGCTAGTGGACTTTAAAGGAAAACAGAGATCTTCCTCATGCCCTTTCTTTCTCCTTAGCTAAAACTGCTGAGGTTTTTGGAAAAGAATCCAAGCTATAAAATAAACAACTTGAATCTAGGATCTATTTGCACTGCATCCTGAAGGTGATAAGTTATAGAAGGGCATTATTTGAGTTTGATTCAAAAATCTATGTTCGATTTTAATAGGAACTTGATGTTTGTGAGTGAGTGAACAGCTTAGAAAATTTTTTGCTTGTTTAGAGCTTTGTGCTGCTGGGTGATCTCGTTCAAGTCTCTTACGTGCTTTGAAAATAAAAGGGTTGGGACAAATAGTGTCTTCCATCACACAGTTTTTATGAGTCTAGGGTTTTTGTTTTTGAAAAAAATACTAACAAGTCACCTAGTTCTAGCTCTGATGATGATGGCCTTGTGATGTAATCCTGAAGCAAACCCACAGTTACTGAAGTCACAGGATCCTTCTGCTGTCTATCTCATAGCATTGCCATTTACATAAAATCAGGCTCAATCCTGATTATTTATAAGACTATTAGTCAAATATAGCACATCCTCATTTATAGATGAGAACGAAACAAGATATACACATGGGCGTAGAGTTGGGATGATAGACATTGGAGATGCAGAAGGGTGGGAGGGTGTGAAGGAGGGGAAGGATGAACAATTCCCTAATGAATACAATGTAAACTATTTGAGTGATAGGTACACTAAATGCCCAGACTTCACCACTACCCAGTATATCATGAAACAAAACTGCACTTGTATCCCTTAAATTAACACCAAAAGAAGATTCCCCAAAAGGTATCCAGACATATGAAAATGGCAACTATATCTTCAACTTTATAAGTTTCTTTATTTGAGTGCTTGAGAGGATCTGATTCATGATTAAAATAATTTATTTGAATCAGGTCTTACTCATTTCATGGGTAGTCTTCACTCCTGCCTCCCTGGGGACTGTGATCTCACCATCATTTCTCTTCCCTCCTGTTACTGTCAACCTTTCTATCCCACAAACATGCTCAAATTTGTTCCATTCTTAAAATAACAGCCTCCCCTAAGCTTATCTTTCCCCTCTTGTTAAAATACAAACTTCTCAAAATAAAAATAAAAGCACTGTGCTCACAGGTTCGCTACCTCATCTCCATATCAAGTTTTACATCTCTTGCTACCTGGCTCCTACTTTGACTACTCCACTGATACTGTTCCACAAAAGCCAATGGTTAAAACCAACAGTTGCCAAACTCCTATGAACATTTTCCGGTTCCTTAGCCTATTGACCTTCTCCACTGCCCTGAATTCAGTCAACAACTTCTTCTTCCATGGGGCTCGATGTGCCCTTGACTTCTGCTATATCATACTCTCTGGTTCTGTTTGTGTATCTCTGACTTTTGCTTTGTGTCTTTAGTGGACTGTTCTCTGCCTGCCCTTTATGCTGAGTGACATCAGGTAAACCATTTAATGTTTTATCTACAAAAAGCAGAGGAGTTGGTATGGATCATCTCTAAGGTCCCTTTAAGCCCTAGTGTGCTTTTAGTCACATTATCAGGAGTCAGAATTCATTCTTCGAGCTACAGACAACTCTTGTGTTTCATGTGAAAAAAAGTATGAGAAATGATTAATATTTGAGCTACATTTCCACAAATCCATATCTTTGACTGCTGCTTTTTCAAAGAAGTCATAAAAGCTGAAAACTAGTACAGTGTAACTCAGCAGTTTATCACCATGTGGGAGAATGATTAACATGAGTCATGGTTTCAGTATAATGAACGTTGACCATTCGTGTAGGATAGAAGTGTGGTGACACAGAGGGAGGGTGATGTCAATGAGGTTCTCTGCCCACATGGTCTCCAGACATGACCACACGCTGGACACGTAAAGTCCTAGAGGGCTGGGAAGATTGAAACCACCATCGTACTGATGCTGCTTCTAGGGACATCAACTTTGACCAGACATGGCAACTGATGAAAAAATTTTGGCCTTTGACACTGCTGAGTCAAAGGGAAAATGGAGTAGAAGAAAGAGTTTGATGGAGCTGCCGTTTGTCTACCTTGTGGCAGTACTTGCAGATGCTATCATTTGTGAAAACACAGAGTTCCTCCAATAAATATTTAATTAAATCAAAACTCAAGGTCCTGGGTACTCAAAGCTGAGTCACATTTGTGTGATTTTAGGGTGTAGGATATGATTATTTAGTTTTCTTGAGGAGCTCACAATTGAGAATGAAGGTCGCAATACCCCAAAAATGTTCCATTGTAAGTGGATTATGTGTTGGCAGGAGAGGCCATAAACACAGTGTCATTGTTAGGTCAGATCATATTCTCAACTTAACTAGACAAGAATACAATATATTTGGTAGGTCATTCACTAAGCCATCCTGCAAAGGCATTGCCTTGGCAATAGCAGCAACCATATTAAAACCATAACCAACTTGATGGTGGACATGTTGGGCCGCTGAGATAATCAACAAGGCCCTGTGCCATGTTCTTGAGCAGACACCCAGAGCACCCTTGTTAGCGTCTGTGTCTGGGCTCATCTCTCTGCTGCCCCATGATGGGGTGCACAGAACTGCCACCTCTTGGCATCTCTGCCTAGGAGCCTTGGAACACCAGATGGGCTTCCAGTGGCTGGCCTAGTCATTAGATTAGCTTTGTCTGCACAGTTATTATCCTGGCTTTTTGCCTAACCTTTCAGAGCAAAGGACATCCAGCAAGACTCTCCTGGGAAGCAGATTAACTTCTGTGAGTCACTGCTCTTCCATCTCATTTATGATTCATGACCTGGGCTATATTTTTAGCTTTTATTTATTTGGGTCCGAGGGCTGGGTGGAAGTGTAGTTGGGAAACTCATGAAAGAATAAGAAGAAATTGGCATCACATCTGAGCCAGGGTGGCCTGAAACTCGGTTACAGTCCTCAGACATTCAGCATAGGGTATTGAGAGCCTACTATGTGTCACATATTGTGCTGGACTCAGAACAAAAGGGAAAATGAGAACCAGCTTCTGCCCTCCAAGAGCTCATTGAATTGTGTGGGCAGATGGTTAATTGGATGATTAATGCAATGTAGCCCCTGCTGATATCCATATCCCTGGACATTAGTCATATTGAAGTATTTGGTATTTTTGGACCACCCCTTATTTTTGCCCTTACCTCTTGCACATGCTGTGCCCATTGTCTGGAAATTCCTCCCCTACCACCTCTCATTGCCTGCCCTTCATAACTCACCCCAGCATCCCTTCCTCAGACCCTTCTTTCCTGGTTCCCAGAGGCTGGCCTGGAGCCCTTCTGACACACTCCCATAGCCCCTTGCATCCCAGTGCTCATCACACTCCTATAGAGCGCTGTTGATTAAGTTCCCTTCACAGTAATTGAGGCTTGTTTATCAGCTCCCCAAACTAAGGCAGGTAGAACTGAAAACAATCAGGAACAGCAGTATAGTCATCCCACTATAGTGACGAACATATGCTGAGAACTTTGTATGTGCCCGTCACTGTGCTTAGCACCACACATGCATTACCTGATTGGATCCTCACAATAACCCTATCGAACAGATATTATTGTTCTTGTTTTATAGATGAGGAAACTGAGGCTTGGAGAATTAAAGCTATTTGTCCAAGGTTTCACAGCTAGTACATGCAAAGCTGAGGTTCAAACTGAGGCCTTTCTGACTCCCAAAGCCCATGCTCCTAAACTCTATGCCATATGCCTTCTCCCCTTTCATGGGTATTGTATCAGCCAGGATAGGGCAGGTCATTCTATGCTAACAAGTAATTCCAGCATCTCAGTGGCTTAGACTTCTTGCTCATACCATGGTCCGTAGCACATTGGCTGGGGGTATCTGCTCTATCATTCTCACTCAGCAACCTAGGCTGAGGGTGGCTCTCTGTGTCTCTCCAGCTGCAAAAGAAAAGAGATGTGACAAATCACTCCCACAGTGATATTGGCCAAATCAGGCGCTGTACCCAACTTCAAAAAGGCAGGAGAAGTGCAGTGCTTCTGTGTGCTGGGAAGGTGAAGAATTGGAAATATTTGTGGAACGGCACTAATGACTCCCACAATATAAAAGAAAGGAGTGAGGGAAATAGAAAAATAAAAATAATAGAGGTTAAAGTGTTCAGAGTTATGAATAAGGGCATTCCAGGGAATAAGAAAAAGCTTGCTTTTTAAAAACATATGTCTCTGGTTAAACGGCTTCTGGGATCAAATATTCAGTTGTTCTTCCTGTAAGTTGCATTGTTAAGGCGTCTTGTTTTCTGAATGTATTAATAGTTTGACACAACCTGGGATTTCGCTGCATCTATCGGAAGAGATTAGTCGATTGCTATTACAAAAGCATCTTAATCTGAGTAGGGTCAGCTTTTGCAAGCCAGTATTCCAATTCTCATTTTCATTATGGAGAACCAGGCCCACCAGGTTAAAGACTTTCTCCAACCACACGGAATAGCATTTCTGGTTTCCTAGGATTAAGCCTACATGGTGAGAGAGATCTTCAAAGTTGTTTGGGAGGCTTGGCTACAGTGCCAACACTTGCTCCTCCCTGCAAAAGACTTGGGTTAAAACTATTGGTTGCAACTTTTAGATCTCAATAACAACATTAAAGTTGAATATAAAATACGAGCCCTCAAGGAATTTCTGCAAAGAATATATTTGGAATATTTTGGTCAAAGAGATTTCATCTTTGTACAACTCAATTCCTGTTTTCAGAGAACGCAGAATGGCTGACACGCTATAAAACTGAGCACAGTACTTACTATCTTAGGTGTTGGACGATGCAGCGATCTTCTGTCAAGTCACTATACGTTATTATATAATGTAAAACATTTTCTACGTACAGAGGGTGTCTGGCCTTACCACTCCTCTTTCTCTTCATGATATAGACAGATCTATATGTATATCATTTATATTTATATCTACCTATCCATATATCAATGTGTGTGTGTGACTGTTATCTTTTATATATAATATATCCAGGGCATGAGTCCCCCCTAGATAGTAAACTTCTTTAGGTCAGGGTCAGAGAGATGAAATGTAACAACAGCTTTAAACATCAAAAAATCTGGGTTCTTCTCCATTAATCAGCCCTGTAGCTCTTGAGCACAGGACTGAATCCCTGAGAATAAGTTTTTCCATTTGTAAAAAGGTTTCAGGGCCATGTGTGATGGCTCAGACCTGTAATTTTAGGTCTTTTGGATGCCAAGTTGGGAGGATCACTTGAAGCCAGAAGTTCAAGATCACCTGGGCAATGTAGTGAGACCCCATCTCTACAAAAAATTAAATATAAAAAGGAGATCATCTACCTATTCAGGTCTCATTGCAGTTTCATTATGAGGCTCAAATGATATAATACTCTTGAATCTAAACAGAATATACATCTCTATTTGTGCAGAAGCACATGATCAATCACATAGCACAACTTTTCTGGCCATGTCCAGCAGCAGAAAGAGCCACTTGTGGCTCCCAACACATTGGGGCAAAGTTATTGCTAGGAGAAGTCATAGCTCTCCAACGCTATTAGTGTGCTTTCTGCCACAGGGATGACCTCCAGATGGGTGACTTTGTCTGTGCTCAAGTCTGTAGGCAGAGATGAAACATCTCTTAGTTCAAAGAAATTCCCATGTGTAAGGGATTTTCAATGGGAGTAGGACTATTGGAATGAGACACTGCATAGCTGCCTCATGGGATGCAGATGGTTGTCATACTTTCCGTGCCCACAGATGACCAGTACTTTTTTCAGAGAAATTGAAAAACTTCTCTGGACAATTGTAGGCAGCTCGTTTCCCAGAGTATTGGTCTATTCTCACATTGTTAGAAAGAACTACCAGAGACTGGGTCATTTTAAAGAAAAGAGATTTAATTGACTAAGTTCTGCAGGCTGTACAGGAGGCATGGCTAGGGAGGTCTCAGGAAACTTACAATCATGGTGGAAGGCAAAGGTGAAGCAAGCACAATCTTCATGGCTCAGCTTCCTTTAGGGGGGCTGGGAATAGAATCTTGGGGATGGAGACAATGGGGACCATCCCCATCATCCCCATCAGCTAGGATGGAGTCCATTTAGCAGGGGAAGACATCAAATGAGAGGGACTGGGGCAAGTGAAAGGCCTTGCTCCCTTCACAGCCCTGCCTTTTGACTTGGGCAGGAACCCTTGAGAAGGGAGATCTTCCTTTTCAAAGAGCAAATGGAACACACAACTTGCTTTTAGAAAGTTCCATTGTTGTAAGCACTAATGACAGAGGGTTGAAATTTCCTGGTTGCTGAGTCCCCACTTGTGAATGACTGAATAAATCCAGGTTTTCAGGATTTTAAACCTGGAGCAGAAGGAGGAGCTTTCAGCAAAAATAGATGTTGGTATTTTAAAAATGTATATTTAATTCAATCAACCAAAATATGTTTTGAGGGTCTACTATGTTCCAGGTGTCAGGAATACAACACTCCCTGCTCTCTGCTACTAATCTTCTAGTGGGGGAGACAGATAGCAAGCCAACAAATACATAATATTTTCAGAAGTAAGTGCTCTGTAGAAAAGCAAATGTAAGAGGACAGAGAATGGTGAAGAAGGGAAGGTGTTAGCAGCTCTATGCTCCTTGATGCTATATATATATAGATACATATATATATATATATATATATATATATATACAAAATACAATATTATTATAGCATTCAAAGGTGCTATAAGATTTTTCCTAAGAAAAGTCACTCTTTGCCAAGACCACTTGCACCTCTTCCTTAAATGTGGAAGCCCATCTCTCTGTCTGTCTCACTGAGCTCTTTCTAAAGTTCCTCCCTATTCCAGGGCAGGAGATCCTCTACCCCCATTGCTCACCTGCAAAAATTTTCATTTGATTGGTATTATACTAAAAGGGGAAGGATTTTCCATTCCCTTCTTACATTCCAACTCAAACCTGGCACAGGCAGGGGCTTTGCCTCGCTTAACTTCAGGATTATTTTAATTGGCAATATACCCCTTTAAGAAGGAACACAATACAGAGTGATCCAGTTAGGATGAAGGTTATTTTGAGACTTCCTGAACATCATTTCGTGGCTAGGTCATTCAAATAAATCATTTAATTGCACTGTAAGAGGTGCTGGGCATAATGATGACTAAGACTCACTCCCTGCCCTTGAGAAGCCCATAGTCCAGCGGGAGGCATAGACATTGGAACAGATAAATTGCAGCACCACTGGGTGAGTGCAACCTAGGGGTGTGGCCAAGATGCTCTGGGAGCCCAAAGGAAGAGCAATGAACTCCGTCTCAAGGCTGGAGAATATTTCAAACGACTGTAGTAACTGCTGATGCCTCATTCATTTATTCATTATTCATCCATTCATACATATTTCCTGAATAGTTTATATCAAGGATCACATACTGCCTGCAGATATTGCTTGCTTGGACTCTTTTTGTTGTTATTCCTTCTTGGTAATGCTCTATTAAGATATAATTCACATACTATATAATTCACCCATTTAAAGTGTACAATTCAATGTTTTTTAGTATATTCACAGAGTTGTACAACTATCACCAATTATAGAACATCGTTATCAACCCCTAAAGAAACCTTGTACCCTTTAGAGGTCACACTCCATTCCCCAAAAACCACATAGCCCTACTTTCCAGCTCTACAAACTTGTCTATTCTGGACATTTCACATAGGTAGAATAAAATCAGTCTTTTCTGACTGCCTTTTTTCACTTAGAATAGTATTTTCAAAGTTCATTCATGCTGTAGCATGTAACAATATTTCATTGCTTTTTAATGCCAAATACTATTCCATTGTATGATATACCACCTTTTATTTGTCCATTCATGGACATTTGGGTGATTTCTACTTTTTGGCTCTTATGAATAATGCTGCTGAACATTTAAGTGCAAGTTTTTGTGTGGACATATGCTTTCAATTTTATTGGATATATATCTAGGAGTGGAATTGCTGGGTCATACATGTAATTCTATGTTTGACTGTTTGTGGAACTGCCAAGCCGTTTCTCCTAGGGGCTTTACCATTTTACAGTCCCATCAGCAATGTATGATGGTTCTAATTTCTCCACATCTTTACCAACATTTATTTTCAGTTTGTTTGTTTGTGTTTTAAATAATAGCCATCCCAGAGGATGCGAAGTGGTACCTCACTGTGGTTTTGATTTGCGTTTCCCAATGGTAAATTATATTGAACATCTTTTTACGTGCTTATTGTCCATTTGTATGTATTTCTTAGAGAAATGTCTGTTCAGAGCTTTTGCCCATTTTTAAACTGGGTTACTTGTCTTTTTATCATTGGGTTGTAAGAGTTCCTTATATATTCTAGATGCAAGTTTCTTAGGAGATATATAATTTGCAAATATTTTCTCCGATTCTGTGAGTGGTCTTTTCACTTTCTTCATAGCGTCATTTGAAGTACAAAAGAATTTAATTTTTATGAAGTCCAACCTATATATTTCTTTCCTTTGGTTGCTGGTCTTTTTGGTGCAATATCTAAGAAACTGTTGCCTATTCTGAGCTCCTGTAATTTATGCCTGTTTTCTTTAAAGAGTTTTACAGTTTTAGCTATTATAGTTAGGTCTTGTAATCATTCTGAGTTTATGTTTTGCATATGGTATGAGATAGAGGTCCAACTTTTATATCCAGCTTCTTCGGTGCCATTGGGTGAAAACAATGTCATTTTTCTATTGAATTGTTTTGGCACCTTTGTCAAAACTCAATTGACAGTAAATCCAGGGGTTTACTTTTGGACTCGGTTCTGTTCTACTGATCTATATGTCTATCATTATGCTAGTACCACATTATCTTGATTGTGTAGCTGAGCAGTAGTTTTGAAATTGGGACATGCGAATTCTCTAACTTTGTTCTTTTTCATGATTGTGCTGATTATTTTGGGTCCTTTGAAACTACACATGAATTTTAGGATCAGTTTGTTAGTTTCTACAAAGAAGCCATCTGGGATTTTGATAGGAATTGTGTTGAAGTTTTAGATCAGCTTTTGGGAGTATTACTATCTTAATGTTATTAAGTCTTCTGATCCATGAACATGGGATGTTTTTTCCATTTATTTCACTTTTCTTAAATTTCCTTCAACAATTTTTTTTAGTTTTCAAAGTGTAAGTTTATCCTATTAAATTTATTTATAAGTATTTTATTCTTTTTGATCACATATTGCAAATGAAATTGTTTTCTTAATTACATTTTGGATTTTTCATTGTGACTTGCTGGAATTAAAAGTTAGGAAAACTTACAAATACAGTCTGATTTTTGACCTCCTTTAAAAAAAGTCATAGGATCTGGTTTCCCAAATGGTAATGAGGGACTAGAATTACTGGTTTTGGCCCTGTTTTTTTTGTAGGCCATGTGGTTCCAAGTTTGCCCTAATCTAGCTACTTTCTTACATCTGGTTTACTTTACTCATTAATGTCTTTATTATGAAGCACTGAGTTTTTGGCCTTTATGATTGTTCTTTTGGGAAATCTAAGTTAGATGAGATTCAATTTGAAAGAGCAGTTAATATTATCTAAATCTTTAATGTGATCGTTTTTACATATATATCCCATTCTTTTTTAAAAGTTGCCTCAACCCATATCTTACTTGTCCATCTCAAGAATATTCTTGAGCCAGCCTTTACACAGAGGATACAAAGAAGAAACAGACACCATTTCTGCTATAAAAGAGATACAGACACATTGACCAAGAGGTAGTTCCATATTAGCAACGGAAGTTTTATTAAAGGTCTGCTAGAAGTTCATACAGAGTATAGAGGAGGGCCCAAAGAAGGTCAAGGCTGCAGGTAAGGATGGGGAAGAAGATTAGAGATCTCATAAAAGAAGTGACTTTTGGCCAGGCATGGTGGCTCACGCCTGTAATCCCAACCATTTGGGAGGCCAAGGCAGGCAGATCACCTGAGGTCAGGAGTTCAAGACCAGCCTGACCAACATGGTAAAACCCCATTTCTCCTAAAAATACAAAAATTAGCTGAGTGTGGTGGCAGGTGCCTATAATCCCACCTACTCAGGAGACTGAGGCAGGAGAATCACTTGGGCCTGGGAGGTGGTGGTTGTAGTGAGCCAAGATCACACCACTCCAGCCTGGGCAACAGAGTAAGCTTGTCTCAAAAAAAAAAAAAAAAAAAGAAAGAAAGAAAGAAATGACTTGCATTTCCTTGTGAATGAGGAGTAGGTGTTAATCAGATGGACATGGATAAGAAGGACATTTCAAGAGGAAGAAGCAGAGGAAGGGCTTGTTCTGAATTTTGAAGTGTGGTGAGTTCAGGCAAATTACTATTAGTATAAAATGAGAGGGCAAAAGCGGGGAGAAAAAGGCTGAAGAGTTCAGCAGGAGCCAAATCATGAGAGGCCCTGTCCATCGTACTAAGAAAGCTGGATCTTTTCCTGAAGATTGGGGTTTTCTCCAAAGTGTGATTCCTGGACAACTGGTAGTAGAAGGACCTGAGTGCTTATTCTTCTCCAGTTTCATAGTCTTACTGGAGAAGAATATCTCAGAGCCCAGGAATTTTATTTCTAAAATCTGATTTGTAAGTTTCCCTGGTGATTCTGAAGTTCTCTAAAGTTTGGGTAGCTGTGTTTTAAGGACGGGGGTCTTGTGACTGTTTTAAGTGAGTATCATTGGGGGATAGGATGGAATGGTAACATGCCATATATGTGTTTTACTAATGTGCTGGCTGCACTGGGAAAGACAGATTTAAAAGGTGGGGCAACAGGAACCCCATCTTAGGGAGGGCTATATTCTAAAGTCAACAGTAGAGTACAAGTCAGATCATCCTTGAAATCACCAACACCCATGCATCGGGACCATCAAGTGTCAGAATCAACATCTTGCTTCTGTTTGCATTTATGGAGAGAGATTCTTTCTCTGGGGCAGCGTATGTCTCCAAAAATGCAAACAGAAACACAAGACATTTATTATTGCAAACAGAAACACAAGACATTATTTAACTCTCCATAAATTCAAATGTTCTTTCTCTGGGGCAGATAGTTGCCCTACTCTCTGGCAAGTAGGGTTGAAAGACTGAGGAGATGAACAAAGGGACTGATCTCTTGCTTTCTGCCTGCCAAATGGATGCAGTTGAATTCATGTGCATTGCCCATGAATATGATGTGAGACCACTGTATTGCAATTGAGAGGCAGAATGTGCCTAAATTTGGATAGGAAATGCTGGGGGCAGTGTGCAGCATTCAGGGGAGAAGACAGGGAAGTTATGACAATGATAGGGAGATTGAAAGGACGGGGCTTGCCTCCTGATTGGTTGATGGATTTGAAAGAAAATAAGAGTTGACTTTTCTAGTTTATGTAGTTACGTAGCTAGTGATACTATTGGTTGAGATCAGAAATGTAAGTAGAGGAATAATTTGGGTGTGTTGAATTTGAGATGCAATTAGCATATTCATGTGCTGATACCTGTCTGAAGGTGGGAGAAAACCTGAGCTAAAAATGTGTGTGCCATGAGCATGAGGTAGTAATGGAAAGCAAAGGAGTGTACATGCTAGAGACTGATTTTTTTAGACTAGAGTAGAACCTGGGAATTAGAATTTTTTAAACTTCCCAAATGATTCTGATATGCAGTCAGCGTTGAGAACCACTGATACAGGGAAGAGAAGAAACCATCATTATTTAAAAAAATGAGGAACTAGTGAAGGAGGAGAAGGAATAGTCAGCGAACAAAGATGAGGCACTGGATAAAATGTTCTCAGGAAAGCTAAAGAAGGGAGGTTCAGAGGAAAATGAAGGGGTTGGGTAAAGGTCAACAGCAGTAGGTGACCCCACTGGGTGAGTAGGAAAACCAAAACTGTTCACCAAAGAAACTTTGAGTAAGTAGTTGGTTTGCTCAGGCAGTTTCACTAGAGTGTTGAGGCCAGAAACTTTACTATTGTGAGTTGAGGCATGAATGAAGGGAAGGAAGTGGAGACAATGTTTCAGGGCGATGAAGGGAATGTCCTTGTCTCTTACTCCCCATTTATTTTTTAATGGGAAAGACTAAAAGTGATTTAAAGGTGGCAGAAATATCCTGCTGTGTTCTCCTGCCATTTTGGTGGCCTCTACCATTGCTGAGCATTTATTCCATGAAGGTGAGACCCTCCTTATGTCATAGTTTATTATATACTGTTCTTCAGTGTTTGTTTTTAATTAATTAAATATTTATTTTTATGTAGAGACAGGGTCTTGCTCCATCCCCCAGGCCGGAGTGCAGTGGCATGATCTTAACTGACTGCAGCCTCGGACTCCTGGGCTCAAACGATCCTCCTGCCTCAGCCTCCGGAGTAGCTGGGAAGTGTTTCTCTTTCTCAGCACTCTTATTATAAACTTTTCAAGTGCAGGGCCTGTGCCTTAAACTTCTCTTGAACAATAGTCTCCTGTACTCCTAGCCAAGAGGCAGGTATATTCTGAGAAAGGGAATAAGCCACCTATAAAAAGAGATTTTACCCTACTTAATAAAACTGTGGTTCTTATAGATGAAGTGGTGAGCTTTGCTTAGTTTATTTTTCAAATCTCAACTAATACTACATACTTATTTAAAAAAGAAGTATGTTTACACTTATTTGTGTAAACAGTACAAAAGTATAAAGTAAAAACCTGTCTCTCTCCCATTTCCAGAGGCAGCTGCTATTCGTTTCTTATTATCCTGCAGACCTTCTTTCTGAGGGTATAAGAATATATATCTTTTTTTTCTGTAGATAGTGTGCTTGCAGTCAGTCATCATTCTGTAAGAGGGTTAGGATGAGAATTCCCATAAGTAGCTATCATTGCTTTTCCCTGAAAACCCCAGTCATTTCTTCTCTGCAGAGCAAAGCCCAAGACACATAGGACCGTAAATGGGTTGTTCACTTCTCCCTGGGAGCAAGTGGTTGAAGCTCAGACAGTACAAAAATATTATGACTGCCTTGGGGCATGAAGGGAGGAAGCGAGCTGGGAGTTAGGTAAGCCTATGTTGGGGGCTGAATGGGCAGGTTGTCTGAGCGCTGCTGAGCTGCGCTGCTTTCCCACCGTTGCTGTACGGCTCTACATAAAGGTCTTCAGTGTCCTCTCCTCACCACAGGGTAGGGAATTAGGGAGTGTCCTCTGTCTCATGTGCCACCTCCTGCAGTTCCCAGAGCAGTTTGGATTCACATCTGCTGTTACCATTGTGGTCCCCGTCTTGTCACTGTGTCACTGTGTTCCTGGGTAGACCAAAGGGAAGGTGAGTGGGAGGCAGCAGGAAAAGTCCTCTTTTCACTTTTTCTGTTATACACAGTCCCAGCAGTGGACTGCAGACTCTAGAATAAACCCTGATTCAGTAGCAGTGAATAAATGTCACTGAGCCAGGCACTTCTCTTTAATAGGCTTCAATTTCCTCATCTCTTAAATAAAGTTAGCAACAATGACTAACCTCATAAAAAGTAAAAAAAAGTTATCTCTTTATAGTTGTCCTATGTGAATGGGGCCAGGATTCTTAAGAACAGAGACCATGTCTTATGCAGATCTGCATTAAATACGTGAATGAGAAGTATTGTCATCTCCAGTTTATAGCTAACAAACTAAACTTCTCTTCTCTCGCCTTGATATTCAGCCACTATCTGCTTATGCAGTCGTCAGGCACCTACAGAAAGAAGTGGACAGAGTATTTTTATGCACTGCCCCCTCCCTGCTTCCCCACAGCGATGTTTTTTAAGTGAAATGGATTGTGTGAGTCAATGGGAAGGCCCACTCCATTCTTGTCTTTGGAGTAATTGTGGCAAAAATCAGTTGTAGCTTTCTCAACACAGATGCCCACAGTGGAAGGGGACTTGTCCTCATTGCCAATCATCTCAGGCCATGACTCATGTTTTTCCAGAAACTTCTGTTGTATCATAATGAGGCTGCCAGGGATCACCTGTGCCGTAGCTGACGGACAAGTGTATGAATCAAAACAGAGGTTCACACAGAGGGAAGAAGATTCTGAAGCAATGCTTGGGCTTGCCTTAGTAGGAAGCAGATAATGTGGTTGTAGCCATGAAGCGTAATTAAGAATAAAACATTGGAGGAGTTCCGCTCACCCCCAAGACACTAAAAATTCCTCTCCTCATTGATAACCAAAATGAATGGCAATTTATTTAACTGGACTGAGAATAGCCTTCACTTTGACACTCTCCTCACGTGGGTCTCAAACTTGATCAGCCTTGGGTGTCCCAGTCCCAGTTGTCTCTGTTTGTCCCTTTGTCCCCTTCCTGTTCAGACATGCAACCTGCTCTCCTTTCCTTTTAAAGTTCCCGCTGTCAACTCTGTCATCCAGGCTGTTCCCACCCACAGCTTATAGCCCACCTGAGAAGTAGGGCACGTTCTTGCCAGCTTTCCACTTCACTACAAGACCTCCTCGATCTAGGTTGTTTGTTGCCCCTCTCTAAAATGAAGAATAACAAAAATAACAAACATGAAGTACATTGCCGAGAATCCAGAAACCTTGCAAAGGCATCCTTCTGGCCTGTAGCACCTGAGTCTAAGTCCTTGGTGCTCCTGTACTCCTCATTTGTCCCCCAGGGTGGAGAGACCAGCCAAGCCTTCACCTCTCTCAGTCCCTCAGCTCCCCCAAGCCGCTGCTCATTGTAAAGGTACAGCAGAGTTGAACAAAAGATGCTTTATTCATTCTTTCAACAAGTGTTTATTGCGTGCCCACCAGACCCTAGGAATTGTTGGAGGGACTATGGTGGTGTTTGTGGTCTTTACTCTTACGGTGCTTGTAGCCAAGGGAATGAAAAGAGGTACTAGACAAGCAAACTAACTAGTAAACCAATCAGTGATGAATAGAGGCTGAGATGAAGGGTGGCAGGAGCGGACCTCTGAGGCATGTCATTTGAATTGAAACCTGAAGGATGAGAAGGGGTCTGTCCCGCAGAACAGTGTAAGGAGAGCCAGGCGGAGGGAATGGCAAGGCAGGAAGCAGCTGGGGTGTATTTGTGGAGCAGAAAGGAGGCCAATGTGTCAGCAGAGTGTGTAAGGAGACAGTGACACTGATGAAGCTGAAGGGGTGAGCTGGGGCCAGAAACCCGAGGGTCTAGGGGTTTATAGTAATGAGTTTGTTTTGATCATAGATGCCAGGGGTTTCATATTGTGGAAGAACATGATCTGATATGCATGTGTGAAGAACCACTGTGGGGGAGCGTGAAAAATGTAGGTGCTTGGTCACCTTTTCAAAAAGTGTGCAGTGATAGGCCAGTTGGTATCACCTTGTCTTCAATTGGTGATTTACAGCTGAAGGGAAAGATGATACCCACTTCTGTACCAACAAGGTTTCCTGGAGGTATTGGGGGGATCCAGACCTGCTCCCCAGCCTGTGTGGGGAATCCACTCTTTCTAGGGCCAGGAGTGCAGGAAATAGGGGAGCAAGAACTAAGCTCTGGGGTGGAAGAGGGAGCTGGAAGGCACCGCAAGCCAAAGCAGTCAGTGAGGACATGTGGACAATCTTTTCACACCGCCTGGACGTGGAGCTTGGATGCTCGGAATCTCCTTTCTTTACGATTCTGAGATGGGCTTTCTAACCTGCTTCCTAAATCTAGCTTTCTTCTCCTAATAAGCCCTATGGTTGAAGAGAAATCTCTAAACACCACATTCTTAAGGTACCCAGGGCTTGGGAAGTTAAATGTGATGGGGATGGAGTAAAATATCCAAAATGTTGCTTGTATCAATACTTGAGATCCCAAGAGGAGTGTGACTGAGCGTGACTAACAGGAGTCTGGATGAGACTGGCAGGGTGACTGTCCTGGCCAGCATGCTTTTCCTAGCACCAGGCTCCAGGCAGCACTTTGGCGTGGAGGGGCTGTATCTGCATAGTCTGCTCAGAAATACTATTATACAGCAGGGCGTGGTGGCTCACGCCTGTAATCCCAACACTTTGGGAAGCTGAGGTGGGCAGATTGCTTGAGGTCAGAAGTTCAAGACCAGCCTGGCCAACATGGTGTAACCCATCTCTACTAAAAATAGAAAAATTAGCCAGGTGCAGTGGCATGCACCTGTAATCTCAGCTACTCAGGAGGCTGAGGCAGGAGAATTACTTGAACTTGGGAGGAGGAGGTTGCAGTGAGTCAAGATCATGCCACTGCACTCCAGCCTGGGCAACAGAGTGAAACTCCATCTCAAAAAAAAAAAAAAAAAAAGACAAGAATAAAAGAAATACTATTATATAAGAAGTGTCTGGGCAGGTGCCCTGTCCCCACCAGCTCTTGCTATCTTTTGACAGTGTTTTTGCCATTCCCAAGCACAGAGAGACTGGAAAGTCTTCAAAGGAAAGCTAAACAGGAAGCATATCATTTCCAAGGAGCCGACAGATCACTTTCAATTGGACCTCTTGGCTCTGGTACCATTTTTAAGGCAATTCGCAAAGAAGCACTCTCCCTCATCAACAGAGGCTCCGCTGGGAGGACTGAGTCTCATGGCCTCACCTAGCAAAGCTGCACAGAAGGCTACTGAGTCTGTATCCCTAGGCTGAATTCCTGTCAGCACTCCAGAATCCCGTTTTCAGCTGCCAGCTTGTTATTTCCTGGATACCCCACTAGTGCCTTAAGTCAACGGCTCCCAGACCAATTCGTCATCTTCCCTTCTCCTGGCTTTCCTGTTTCTGGTGATGGCATCACTGTTCTCTCTGCTACCCTGGCTGGAAACGTTGGAGTGAGTCATCCTTGACTCATCCTTCTCTCTAATTCTCCATAGCAAATCAACTGCCGAGTGCTATGGTATCTATTTCCATGATGTCACTTGAATCTATCCTGTCCTTCCTATTGCCACCATCCCTCCTGAGTGTGGGCTGTCATTACTTCCCTCTCCACAGGAGCATTCTAACTTATTCCCTGACGATTAACCCACCTTCACACTGCCGCTGATTTAAGCCTCCTCCGCCGCAGATCTCATTGCATCATGCTGTTGCCAGCAGCCTGCCATGGATCCTCACTGCTCCACAGTAAACGTAAACCATCTTTCCGCTTTCTAAATCACAATTCCTTTTGCAATACACGGTCTTCAAGCTAACCATACTAATCACTGATGCGGCAAATGACTTTTGTCCTTTCAGGAACCCCCTTAATATTTAAATCACCTGCAAATGATGATAAGATCTTCTGTTACTAAGTTCAGTATCCTATGCGTTTATATACTTGTTCTATCTGCTTAGAAGATTTGACATTCCTGTATTATCTCACATTTATTTTTGCTTCCTCTAATATTCAGGCCTTTGTATGTACCAGGCATTGTTCTGAAAGCTTTATTTACATGTAGGAAATGATTTAACTCTCCTAACAATTCCGATTATGTCCCCATTTTACTAATGACAAAACTGTGATGCACAGAAGTTAACTTGCTGAAGTTCCATAACTAAGAAGTAGCAGAGCCATGATGCAAAGTCACATGATTGGGCCCCAGAACCCACGCTCTTAACCCCTGAACCCACATTTGTCTTTGTTACTTATGTTACCTATATTATGGTTTGGATTTGACTGGTGTTTTATAATTGAATTGAAGCTTTAGGCATGTGTCCATTAATAGTCAGAAATATCAATGGTAGGCGGAGTGTGCAAATGTAACTTGACAGCAGAAGCTGACTTTCCGTGCTTCCTGGGAAGTCACTGTGAAGCTGAGAGACAGCTTCATGGAATTTTTGTCCTACTTCTTTTTTTTTCTTCTTATTCTAGTACATGGGCTGTATTGAAGTGCTGCAATCAATGAGGTCTCTGGATTTTGGAATGAGAACCCAAGTTACAAGGTAAGAAGCCAAAAATGGGAGTGGCTTTGAGGACTATAGTTTAAAGTCACAATAATTTCTCCCATAGGAATTTCATGCAAACTTTCAAAGTCATTACACAATTTTATTCATATAATGAGGATAGAAGTTTCACCCAGTGACCTTCAATGAGTGGCTTTATCTCATTGTGTGAGACTTCTCAACTGTGTGGCAGTGCATCTGTGTTTCGTGTGAGGACTAATAAGATGATAAAGTCTACAGAAATAGCTGGTTTCTCAGGTACCAAAAGTATTTAAAATTATGCCTGGCAGGAAGCCATTACAGAATCAGACCTGTCAAGGAGATGGCAGAAAATAAGACCAAGCAAGAACTTTGAACATCAGAAAGCCCAAGCTTTCCCCAAGCTCTTCCTGACATGAGAACCTGCTTACTCCTTGTCTGGGTCTCCCTCCTCTGTGTACCATGAGCTGGATGGAACAGTGGAACCAGGGAAGCTTTACCCAGGGCAATCCAGGGAGCTTAGAGGAAGAAATCAGAATCCTTGTTACATGAAGCTCAAGTCAGAAGCAGAAATACAAGGCATGGTTCATTAAAGCCAAGGCCAAAGCAAGGATGGAAAGAAGGAGTGAGTGCAGACTGGTAACCGGGAAAATTGTGAGGTGAGGGAGATGAGGTGAGAGGACTGGATCGATATGAATGGTTCAGAATGAAGACTTGGGCATCTGTTGTATGTGGTGCCAAAATGTGTCTCAGGGGCATGCCTTGGTACATCTGTGCTTATAAGCCTCCTGTTCTGAAGGTGAATGTTTTCATGTAGAGAATAACTCTCCCTAATGCTCATCCCATGAAATTCTGGGCCTACAAAAGTGTCCTGTGGTCTAAAAAATTTAGGGAAAGGAGCCACATCACTCTTTAGGAGAATACAGTATACAATAGTATATCGAAGACCTGAGTCTGGCGCAGTGGCTCATGCCTGTAATCCCAGCAACTCAGGAGGCTGAGGTGGAAGGATTGCTTGAGGCCAGGAGTTCGAGACCAGCCTGGGCAACATAGTAAGACCCCATCTCTACATGAGCGAAGAAAAAAAAACAAAACCAGGCATGGTAGCGCATGCCAGTAGCCCCAGCTACTCGGGAGGCTGAGGCTGGAGGATAACTTGAGCCAGTGAGTTCAAGGCTTCAGTGAGCTGTGATTGCGCCATTGCACTCCTGTGTGGTGACAAGACCCTGACTCTTTAAAAAAAAAAAAAAAAAAAGACTGAGAAGTTCTGTGCTGTAGTTGAAAAATCTTTAACTTTACCTCAAGATTTTCCTTCTCTGTATGTATGTATGTGTGTGTGTATGTATGTATGTATTTATTTGAGATGGAGTCTTGATGTGTCACCCAGGCTGGAGTACAGTGGCGCATTCTCGGCTCTCTGCAACGTCCGAAACCCTGGTTCAAGTAATTCTCCTGCCTCAGCCTCCCAAGTAGCTGGGATTACAGGCATGCACCACCATGCCCAGCTAATTTTTGCATTTTTAGTAGAGACGTGGTTTCGCCATGTTGGCCAGGATAGTCTCAATCTCCTGACCTTGTGATCTGCCCGTCTAGGTCTCCCAAAGTCCTGGGATTACAGGAGTGAGCCACCGTGCTCGGCCTATTTATTTATTTATTTTTAGACAGAGTCTTGCTCTGTTGCCCAGGCTGGAGTACAGTGGCATGATCTCAGCTCACTGCAAACTCCATCTCCTGGGTTGAAGTGATTCTCCTGCCTCAGCCTCCTGAGTAGCTGGGATTACAGGTGCCTGCCACCACACCTGGCTAATTTTCTATTTTTAGGAGAGATGGGGTTTCATTATGTTGGCCAGGCTGGTCTCAAACTCCTAACCGAGGTGATCCTCCCCCCTTGGCCTCCCAAAGTTCTGGAATTACAAGTGTGAGCCACCATACCTCGCCTTACCTCAGGGTCTTCTAAATTTATTGGCCCTAGGATCCTTTTCTCATTTAACAAATGTGCATCCCAGGGTTCCATGAAATGTGCCTTAGGAAATGCTGATTTGGACTCTGCCTTATGACACACTCAAATCTGTCTTTCCAAACCTCTCTCAACCTATCCTGGGCATTTCCTCTGGAGTCAAACATATGAAACATAATCCTGTTTTTTTTACTCTTGGTACCTACCTCAGTCACTGGCACATGGCAGAGGCTCAGTGGATATTTATTGAATAAATTCATGGTTCCATCCGATTACACTTCCAGTATTTGCAAACAGCTAAATTTCCTCTCTCCTTTAAATCTTCTCTTTCACATTCTCAGTTCCTTCAATTACTCTCCAAGTGACATGGTATCTATTTTCCAACCTGTTAGCCCTACTTTGGATGGATATATTTCAGGCTTTACTTCATTTTGATGATTCTTAATCTCGAGACAACCTTTCTTCCAATCCTGAGCAGGCTGCAGTTGTGAGAAAGAGGGCTGATACCCCAGGTATGTACAGGAAAAAGGAATTCCCACCGTCTTAACCTGAGAGCTATGGTCTGAATATGTCCCCACAAAATTTATATATTGAAACTTAATTCCCAGTGAAAATATTAAGAGACAGGGCCCTTAGGAGGTGATTAATTCATGGGCAAGAGCCCTCACAAGTGGGAGTACTGAGCTTATAAAAGAGGTACAAGGGAACTGTTTGCCCCTTCTACCATGTGAGGATGCAGCAAGAAACACCTGTCTAGGAAGCAGCGTGAGCCTTCACCAGACACGAGATCTACTGGGGCCTGAACCTTGGACTTCTCAGCCTTCAGAAATGTAAGAAACACATTTCTATTATTTATAAGTTACCCAGTCTGGGGTATTTTGTTATAGTAGCAGGAATGGACTAAGACATTGAGGATGACTAAATTTCTGTTCATTCACCCATTCATTCATTGATCCATTCTCTTTCACTTGAATGTTTATGGTGTGCCCATAAAGCACCTGAAACTGTTCAAGTATTAAGGATCAAGCAGTGAATAAGACAAAGCCTCTACCCTCATGGAATTTACACTGTAGTTGGGGGAAACAGACTATAGGAAAGGGAACAAATAAATAAGCAATATGCTTTCAGGTAGGAAGAAATACTTATTTGCTACAACAGTAAGGCGGGGAAAGAGGATAGAGATTTAGGGAGTGTGTTATTAAATTTATTTTATTTTCTAGTTATAAGATATCGCATGTTTACCTAGACCATTTGGAAACTACAGAAAAGTATAAAAGAGAAAATTACTCAGAATATCACCTAGAGAGTGTGTCTATTAACATTCTGTGTTTGAAATCCCTTTCCAATATTTTTTTCTATACATGAGCTTATAAAGAATTTTACACAAAATCTGAACACTATTATATACTAAATCTCCCATATTGAGCAATTCCTGTGGCTAAAAATTCTAAAGCATTTTTTATCATGGTAAAATATACATAACAAAAGTTACCATTTTAGTCATTTATAAGTGCATAGTTCAGTGGCATTAAGCACATTCACATTGCTGTGCAACTATCATCACCATCTATTTGCAGAACTTTTTCATCTTCCCAAATTGAAACTCTGTACCCATTAAACAATAACTTCTGACCAGGTGTGGTGGCTCATGCCTATAATCCCAGCACTTTGGGAGGCCCAGGCAGGTGGATCACTTGAGTTCGGGAGTTCAAGACTAGCCATACCAACATGGTGAAACCCTGTCTCTACTAAAAAAATACAAAATTAGCCAGGTGTGGTGGCACATGCCTGTAATCCCAGCTACTTACGAGGCTGAGGCAGGAGAATTGCTTGAACCCGGGAGGCGGAAGTTGTTGCATTGAGCTGAGATCGTGCCATTGCACTCCAGCCTGGGCAACAAGAGCAAAACTCCATATCAAAAAATAAAAATAATAATAATAATAACAACTTCCCATTCCGTCTTCCTCCCCAGCCCCTCAACCACCATTCTACTTTCTGTCTCTATGAATTTGACTGGTCTAAGTATCTCATAAAAGTTGAAGCATACAGTATTTGTCATTTTCTGTCTGACTTATTTCCTTTAGCACAATGTCTTCAAGACTGATTCATGTTGTAGCTTGTGTCAGAATTTCATTGTTTTTTACGGCTCACTACTACGCTATTGTATGTCTGCACTACATTTTGTGTATGCATCTGTCAGTCAATAGGCATATGGGTTGTTTTTCTAAAAAAATTTTTATTTGAGACCAGCTTGGCCAATATGCTGAAATCCCATCTCTACTAAAAATACAAAAATTAGCTAGGCGTGGTGGTAGGCACCTGTAGTCCCAGCTACTCAGGAGGCTGAGGCAGGAGAATCACTTGAATCCAGGAGATGGAGGTTGCAGTGAGCTGAGATCGCACCACTGCACTCCAGCCTGGACAGTAACAGTGAGACTCTGTCTCAAAAAATATATATATTTAATGACTGCATAATATTCTCCTATTTTCCTCCTCCCCCTCCTCCCCCTCCCCCTCCGCCTTCTCATCCTCCTTCCTCTCTGCCTTCTCATCCTCTCCCTCTCCTCCCCCTCCTCCCCTCCCCTTCCTCCTCCTCTTCCTCTTCCTCCTCCCCCTCCTCCCCCTACCCTTCTCCTCCCCCTCCTTCCCCTCCTCCTCCTCCTGCTCCTCCTCCTCCTCCTCCTTCTTCTTTCTCTTCTTCCTCTTCTTCATCCTCTTTTTTTTCTTCTTCTTCTTCTATATATAGATACAGGGTCTTGTTATGTTGGCCAGGCTGGTCTTGAAATTCTGGGCTCAAGGGATTCTCCCACCTCGGCCTCCCAAAGTGCTTAGGATTACAGGTGTGATCCACTGTGCCTCACCTCTTCTATTTTTCATCATTATAAGTAATGCTTTGATTAACATAGTATATATATAGATATATGTATATATGTATGTGTGTGTATATATGTATGTATGTGTGTGTGTGTGTGTGTGTGTATCTTGATTATATTTCCAAAGGACAAATTCTAGAATTAGGATCACTAGTTTAAGCAATATAAATGTTTTCAAGGCTTTTGATATGTATTGCTGGATAACTCTGCAGACTGTACTAATTGATACCCCCTTTCCCCAGCCATGTATCTGTTTTTATCTACTTAAAAAAACTTTGTAAACTTGTAAGTCTATATTTCCCTGTTATTTGGTAAATAGTAAAAGGTGAACTTTCTTATTTTGCCTCTGCTATGAGGATTCAATTTATGTCTAACGTACACACCCAGGTGAAGATGTCTGGCATGGTGTCTGGATACTGTTTCTTGTAGATATGTCTATACATGGTTCAGCATGGCTGATTGTGTTCTGAGCAGAGTTATGGAAGCTTTTATTTTTAGATTTGGTGGTCGGGAAGTCCTCTTTAAGGAGCGGACATTTGAGCTAAGGCCTGAGTAAAGTAAGGGACCCAGTCATGAAAGTATCTGAGAGAAGAGAGCTGAAGGCAGAGGAAAGATGGCCATGGGTCCATGGTGGCAACATTTGGGCAGGGAGTTTGTCAGAGAGGTTGGGATGGTGGCTCACACCTGTAGTCCCAGCACTTTGAGAGGCCAAGGTGAGAGAATCGCTTCAGCCTAGGAGTTCGAGACCAGCCTGGGCAACACAGTGAAATCCCATGTCTACCAAAAATTAAAAAATTAGCTGCACATACTAGCTCAAGCCTGTAGTTCCAAATGCTCGGTAGGGCAAGGTAGGAGGATCGCTTGAACCTGGAAGGTCAGAGCTGCAACGAGTTGTGATCATACCACTGCACTCCAGCCTGGGTGACAGAGCAAGGCCCCCTCTTTAAAAAAAAATTAAAATAAAATTTTAAAAGAGTGTGATAGGATATGCACCTTCTCCCAAGAGTGGATGCAAAAACATTCAACAGTTGCCAACTCAGGAGAGGGTAAGGTTGACTGGAGGGAAGGATAAAGTTTTAAAATGTCCTGTGGTGTCAAGTGGTCCTACTTGAAGTCAGGAGGTTCCAGCCACCATTAGACTGGGGACCTATTCCAGGGTGGGTCTTGAAAGCAGTGAGGCTGATTTCTAAGTGCCAGGGCCAAACATCAATCCCTTGATTCAGAATCCTGTCCCTGTCCTAGCTTCTTGAGCCATTTCCTTGGGGCTTTTTGAATTTGAAATGCTGTGACTTGTAACTACTTGGGACCTGGGACCCCCTGACTCAAAAGGGAGAAGAAGAAACCCCATCAAGCAGAGCACATTTAAAAAAGAGAGAAGGTGGGCTGGGTGTAGTGGCATACACCTGTAATCCCAGCACTTTGGGAGGTCGAGGTGGGCAGGTCACGAGGTAAATAGATCGAGACCATCCTGGCCAAAATGGATAGACACCATCTCTACTAAAGATAGAAAAATAGGCTGGCATGGTGATGCGTGCCTGTAGTTCCAGCTACTCAGGAGGCTGAGGCAGGAGAATCGCTTGAACCTGGGAAACAGAGGTTGCAGTGAGCTGAGATCATGCCATTGCACTCCAGCCTGGTGACAGAGTGAGACTCTGTCTCAAAAAAAAAAAAAAAAAAAAAAAAAAAAAAAAGAGAAGATATAAAATGGATTATCTCTCACTTTAAAGAATTAGCAAAAAGCAAGGCTGAGCACGGTGGCTCACGCCTATAATCCCAGCACTTTGGGAGGCCGAGGCAGGCGGATCACCTGAGGTTGGGAGTTTGAAACCAACCTGACCAACATGGAGAAACCCCATCTCTACTAAAAATACAGAATTAGCTGGGCATGGTGGTACATGTCTGTAATCCCAGCTACTCGGGAGGCTGAGGTAGGAGAATTGCTTAAACCTGGGTGGTGGAGGTTGCAGTGAGCTGAGATTGCACCATTGCGCTCTAGCCTGGGCAACAAGAGCGAAACTCCATTTGAAAAAAAAAAAAAAAAAGAATTGGCAAAAATCAAAATTTGCTGAACAGAACAATTATCATTGCAGAATTTGCCTGACTTCCTTTTAATGGTGAATTCCTTGTTGGCGTTTCAAATAAAGTTTGGTATAGAAATAAATTACTTTCACATTTTTTTCTCAGGAGCTCCCATATTACTGAAAGAGAGGGAGATCTTTGAAACTCTTCTTTGAAACTCTAGGTCTTGAACTAAATCGGAATATGAGCTAAAGGAAAAAACTTTATGAATGTAAGGAAATGGAAACAATTCAACACTAATGTTTAATGACAATATCTAAGATAATTGGTAAAAAAAAAAACAACTTCAGTAGTGGTTGAACATCAAAAATACACTGCAGTTGAAAGAAGAAAGGAGAATGACAAAAAAGGAAAAATTAAAAGAGAAGGAAGAAGCATACTTGGGAAGTTGGGTAGGAAATAGAGGTTGTTGAGAAAGTGGTTCACATGGCCTTGAGAAACATACGTTATTGAATGAGCAAGTTTAAAGTCAAGGTGAGAGGATGTCCTACAGATACTGCCCTCAAATAAAATATTCCCATCCAGTTAACATATGGAGGAGCTGGGCAGGTGGGAGGTGGATGAGATCTTTTGTTGTGATTTTTCAAAAAAAATTTCCACGGACCAAGTTAGGATTTCACCAGAAAAAAACTATATTTTGTGTGATCACAGCTATCTCTACATATTGACATGTCACCAAACATAAAATAATTCAGGTGTGAATGCTGACGAACTAGTGTAAGTAATTACCACTACAAATGCAAACAATTGGAGGCTGATGTCTCACCCACTATAAACATATCACCATCTCTAGATTCCAAATAACCAGGAGACAGCAACATGAAAATCCTGGTAATAAAGGAGGAGCCATGATTAAGAGTCAGCCTTTGAAACAAAGAAGAAAGATGGAACAGAATTCTTGTCTTTATGAGGGACCTTTCTGCCAACCATTTGAGGGCTGAATCCATGGACTTAGAACACAGAAAGTACTCAAATAAGAGCAGAGAAAAATAAAAGGGCAAGAGGCCATTGACTTTCTCAGCCATTCCCTGGATCTCACCTTTTTCAAAGCTCTCATCTTGCTTCCCTACCTTGACTACAGATTCAGTCCCTGGGGGAGCCACTTGAGTGGCTTTTACTGTTGTTCCTCCACTAATTCTCACCAGGCATTCATCCCCTTGACTGATTCTGGACCAGATCTCAATTTTTATTAATAGAATATTCATGCAAAAAGGCAAAGGAGAAAGTTTTTACTGATAGTAAAGAGAAACAAGATCATTAGGGAAACAAAGGTTCCTAGCCACTCAAAATGTCTTCAAAATGTCCAGAACTGTATCAAAAGGAAACAAGAGAAGAGAGAAAGTAAAGATCATGCTAAGGATGATATTGCTACTTAGTCTCTCCAATAAAAAGATTCTCCTGGCTAGGTGTGGTGGCTCACACCTGTAAGGCCGAGTTGGGAGGCACTTTGGAAGGCCAAGTTGGGCAGATGACTTGAGGTCAGGAGTTCAAGACCAGCCTGGCCAACATAGTGAAACCTGGTCTCTACTAAAAATACAAAAAGTAGCCGGGAGTGCTGGTAAGTGCCTGTAGTCACAGCTACACAGGAGGCTGAGGTAGGAGAATCGCTTGATCCCGGGAGGCAGATGTTGCAGTGAGCCGAGATCACGCCACTGCACTCCAGCCTGGTGACAGAGTGAGACTTCATCTCAAAAAAAAATAGTTCTGCTTATGTTTTTAAAAACAAAGTTCAAGAAAATAAAACAACAACAGCCAAACACCTTACCTAAATTGGGAAATTCACACACACAAGAAATCAGGTCACTAAAACCTAAAGCTCAGCTTCCCTCCCTTGAGTAAGCATCCACATCAAGCAAAGAAGAAAAAAATCTTCCTTCTCCTCTAAGGATGACTACTTCTTTGTGTGTAGGTGGGAGCTTGCCTCAAACACTGAAGGAGAAATAGACACATCAGGGTAAACCCAGTAAGTGGAGCTGGTGGGACAGGGCTTGCCTTTCAACCCTGAAGAACAGAACTTTACATTTTGATCCCCAAGGAAATTGCAGAGGGAACATTTAGTTCATCACCACAGTACATAATTCACCCCAAGGGGCAGAGCACACCATTGGCAGGAGGGACCCCCAGATCACTGTTTTACTACTCTGTACTCTTCTGGTATTTAGTTGCTTACATATGTAACTTGTATTCAGTTATAAAATCAGCCAGGCTCCCAGCACAGGATCTGTCAAAGGCAGGCTTAAGGGGCAACTAAGAAGCAGTGGCTTAGAGTGGGTTTGCCTCCTTTGTGTGATTGCCACCCCTGAGGGTCTGTGAAGGAAAATGGGGAACTGTTAAAGAATGGGTGGCAAGTGCTCCCTTTTGAGATCCCGGCTTTGGATTCTTTTTCTCTAGCTAATCTACCTGTTTCTTGTGGTGTATCTATCTCCTTCCATGGCTGCTGCAGATAGTAAGAAGGTTGTTTGGGTGATTTGGTACTAGCTAAAGCAGCAAGGAAACAGAGATCATCATTCAGAAGATACTGTAATTGGACTAATTTCCTGTGTATAATGTTATTGCTCCTGAGCAGTCATTCTGCAAATTTCATTCACTATCTTGAAAATTTTGATTACTGGGCTTCAAAGGACATTAAAGGGAATGACAAATGCCTTTAATGACAAATGCATACTTCTGTGTGTGTGTGTGTGTGTGTGTGTGTGTGTGTGTGTGTGTGTATGATAGAGAGAGAGAGAGAGAGAGAGAGTGAGAGAGAGAGAGCAACCATCAGCCACAAAGCAGATTCAGGGTGGAGCTGAAGAATTGCATGTGGTTTTCAAGAAATATGAACACTAGAAGGAAAGGCATATGAAGTAGCTAAATTAAGATTTGTTTGTTTGCAAACAGTCTGGCATTTATCTAAATTTTCTGAGGACTATAGGAACAGGATTAGTTACAGCAACGCATGGATAAATGTGAGTATCTCTGCTAAACCTTGGAGTAGTTGAACAACATATAGTATGTGGAGTCTGTGTTGACCTGTTGCAGTTAGGAGTAGGATTGCAGCCACATGTCATGTGGAATAAAGACTAACAGAGAGGGGGATAAAAAGCCAAGTCTCTTAACTTAGTAAGCAAGGGAACGCTCCCCAGTGAAGAAGTTTATTGAGAAGAGTGCTAAGGAGAAAAAAATCAGGAGTTTTAAAGTTCTAGCTTATGGTGATTATGCTAAGGATTGAAAACAAGCACTGTAGTAGCTAAGGCAGAACGTCCATTGTTGGTTACAATAGTTTGCATTGTTCATTGGTCAAGAAAGGGTGTTAAGACCCCCGTAATGGTCTGGTGTCCCAGGGTCAAGGTTCACGGTCTTTATCGGTTGATCACAACAATTAACCATGCAAAAAACATAACATCCTAAGCTGATATCCTCTCAGCAAGCACTGGTGTCAATGGAAGGATGATTTCCTTTCACACACACACAGATGTCAGGAAGCCTTTGCTGGATGTCTGGTGTTGTGTACGTGAGCGTGCACACAGTGACCACCTCTTCTAGTTTCAGGTTTCACTGATCTCCAATTTTGCCCAACTAAGATCTCACTTTTCAGATGTTTGAGATGACTGAATTAGCCAACTAAATTCCTTTTGGAAGTCTTCAGAGATCTGGTAATTTTAAAAATAATCATTACCAATCACTTGAGAGGGGTTCTGATAACATGACAAAGTCAAATGCAGACAAAGAGGGTATGAAAGTCAATTGTACCTTTTTGCTCTGTCATTAGCACAATATCTTTCACGTAGCAGGCACATAGTCACTATTTGTTTGAATAAACAGGTGTAAGGTCAAGAAATATAGCTGCTAAGGCAATCCATGGAAGGGGGAAATATTTTCAAATCATATATTTGATAAGGGATTAATATCCATAATATGTAAATAACTCCTATTACTCAACAAGAAAATTAAGAACCCTGTTGAAAAAAATGGGCAGAGGACTTGAACAGATGTTTCTCTGAAGAAGATATATAATTATAAACACCTCCACCCCCATGCCACCTCCACTGGAATAGGCACTGGTATCCACAGCTGAGAGACCCACAGACAGTTTACATCACAGGACTCTGTGCAGACAACCCCAGGACCACCCCAGAGCCAGGTGGACTCCTGCGTGGCTAGACCCAGAAGAAAGGCAATAATCACTACAGTTCAGCTTACAGGAAGCCATATCCGTAGGAAAAGGAGGAGGGTACCATCAGCCACAAAGCAGATTCAAGGTGGAGCTGAAGAATGCATGTGGTTTTCAAGAAATATGAACACTAGAAGGAAAGGCATATGAAGTAGCTAAATTAAGATCTGTTTGTTTGAAAACAGGCTGGCACTTATCTAAATTTTCTCAGGACTGTAGGAACAGGATTAGTTACAGCAATGCATGGATAAATGTGAGTATCTCTGCTAAACTTCAGAGTTTTATCCATTGGAGTTTTATCCTTGGAGTTTTATCCAGCAATGCATAGATAAATGTGAGTATCTCTGCTAAACCTTGGAAAAGGAGGAGAGCCACCATCAGCCACAAAGGTGTTCAAGGGAACACCCTGTAGGACAAAAGAATCTGAACAACAGCCTTTAGCCTTAGACCTTCCCTCTGACAGAGCCTACCCAAATAAGCAGGAACCAGAAAACCAACACTTTTAATATGGCAAAACGAGGCTCTTCAGCACCCCCCAAAAATCACACTAGTTCACCAGCAATGGATCCAAACCAGGAAGAAATCCATGATTTACCTGAAAAAAAAAAATTCAGGACATTAGTTATTAAGCTAATCAGGGAGAGAGGGACCAAAGAAGGGCAAAACCCAATGCAAGAAAATCCAAAAAAATGATACAAGAAGTGAGGGGAAAAATATTCAAGGAAAGACATAGCTTAGAGAAAAAAAATAAAGAATTCGGGAAACTTTGGACACACTTTTAGAAATGTGAAATGCTTTGGAATGTCTCAGCAATAGAATTGAACAAGTAGAAGAAAGAAACTCAGAGCTCAAAGACAAGAAAAAAGAATAAGAAAATATCAACAAAGCCTCCAAGAACTCTGGGATTATGTTAAATGACCAAACCTAAGAATAATCAGTGTTTCTGAGGAAGAAGAGAATTCCAAAAGCTTGGAAGACATATTTAGGATAATAATCAAGGAAAACTTCCCCGGTCTTGCTGGAGACCTAGACATCTATATACAAGAAGAGCAAAGAACACCTGGGAAATTCATCACAAAAAGATCTTTGCCTAGGCACATTGTCATCAGGTTATCCAAAATTAACACAAAGGAAAAAATCTTAAGAGCTGTCAGACAGAAGCACCAGGTAACCTATAAAGGAAAACCTATCAGATTAATAGCATATTTCTCAGCAGAAACCCTGCAAGCTAGAAGGGATTGTGGCTCTATCAACCTCCTTAAACAAAACAATTTTCAGCCGGTAATTTTGTATCCAGCAAAACCAAGCATCATCCATGAAGGAAAGAAACAGTCCTTTTCAGACAAACAAATGTTGAAAGAATTCACCATTACCAAGTCACCACAACAAGAATGGCTAAAAGGAGCACTAAATCTTGAAACAAATCCTGGAAACATATCAAAACAGAACCTCTTTAAAGCATAAATCACACAGGACCTATAAAACAAAAATACAAGTTAAAACGCAAAAACAAAAAGCAAAAAACCACAGTACACAGGCAACAAAGAGCACGATGAATGCAATGGTACCTCACATTTCAATACTAACATGGAGGTGAATGGCTTAAATGTGCTGCTTAAAAGACATACAATTGCAGAATGGACAAGAACTCACCAACCAACTATCTGCTGCCTGAGGACTTGCATAAAGTAACAGGTTAGAAAAAGGCATTTCATGCAAATGGATGTCAAAAGTGAGCAGGGTTAGCTATTCATGTATCAGACAAAGTAAACCTTAAAGCAACAGCAGTTAAAAGAGACAATGAGGGACATTATACAATGTAAAAGGCCTTGTCCAACAGGAAAATATCACAATCCTAAACATATATGTACCTAACACTGGAGCTCCCAAATTTATAAAACAGTTACTAATAAACCTAAGAAATGAGATAGACAGCAACATAATAATATTGGGGGGCTTCAATACTCCACTGACAGCACTAGACAGGTCATCAACACAGAAAGTCAACAAAGAAACAATGGATTTAAACTATACCTTGGAACCAGTGGACTTAACATATATGCAGAACATTTCCTGCAGAAACTGCAGAATACACATTCTATTCAACAGCACATGGAAGTTTCTCCAAGACAGACCATGTGATAGGCCATAAAACAAGCCTCAATAAATTTAAGAAAACTGAAATTATATCAAGCACTCTCTCAGACCACAGTGGTATAAAACTGGAAATTAACTCCAAAAGTAACCTTCAAAACCATGCAAATACATGGAAATTAGATAACCTGGTCCTGAATGAGCATTGGGTCAAAAACAAAATCAAGATGGAAATTAAAAATTTTTTTGAACTGAACAGCAATGATGACACACCCTATCAAAACCTCTGGGATACAGCTAAGGTGGTGCTAAGAGGAAAGGTCATATCCCTAAATGTGTACATCAAAAAGACTGAAAAAGCACAAACTGACACTCTAAGGTCACATCTCAAGGAACTAGAGGAACAAGAACAAACCAAACCAAACCCAAACCCAGCAGAAGAAAGGAAATAACCAAGATCAGAGCAGAACTAAATGAAATTGAAACAAAGAAAAATGATACAAGAGACAAATGAAACAAAAAGCTGTTTCTTTGAAAAGGCAAATAAAATTGATAGACCATTAGCAAGATTAACCAAGAAAAGAAGAGAGAAAATCCGAATAACCTCACTAAGAAATGAAACAGGAGATATTACAGCTGATACCGCTGAAATAGAAAAGATCATTCAAGGCTACTATGAACACCTTTATGCCCATAAACTAGAAAACCTAGAAGAGATGGGTAAATTCTTGGAAAAATACAACCCTCCTAGCTTAAATCAGGAAGAATTAGATACCCCAAATCAACTAATAACAAGCAGCAAGATTGAAATGGTAACTTAAAAACTGCCAACAAAAAAAACCTCCAGGACCAGATGGATTCACAGCAGAATTCTACCAGACATTCAAAGAAGAATTGGCACCAATCCTTTTGACATTATTCCACAAGATAGAGAAAGAAGCAAACCTTCTTAATTCATACGATGAAGCCAGCATCACCCTAATACCAAAACCAGAAAAGAAAAGGACATAACCCAAAAAGAAAACTATAGACCAATATCCCTGATGAATATAGATGCTAATATCCTTAGCAAAATACTAGCTAACCAAATCCAACAACATATCAAAAAGATAATCCATCAGTATCAAGTGGGTTTCATACCAGGGACACAGGATTGTTTAACATATGCAAATCAATAAATGTTATATACCACATAAACAGAATTAAAAACAAAAATCACATGATCACCTCAATAGATGCAGAAAAAGCATTTGACAAAATTTAGCAATGCCTTATAATTAAAACTCTCAGCAAAATCGGCATACAAAGGACATACCTTAATGTAATAAAAGCCATCTATGACAAACCCACAGCCAACATAATACTGAATGGGGAAAAGCTGGAAGCATTCCCTCTAAGAACTGGAACAAGACAAGGATGCCCCCTCTCACCACTCCTCTTCAAGATAGTACTGGAAGTCCTAGCCAGAGCAATCAGACAAGAGAAAGAAATAAATGGCATCCAAATCAGTAAAAAGGAAGTCAAACTGTCACTGTTTGCTGATGATATGATTGTTTACCTTGAAAATCCTAAAGACTCCTTCAGAAAACTCCTAGAACTGATAAAAAAAAAATTCAGCAATGTTTCTGGATACACAGATCAGTAGCTCCTCTGTACACAAACAGTGGCCAAGCAGAGAATAAATCAAGAAGTCAACCCTTTTACAATAGCTGCAAAAAGAAAAAGAAAAAGACCCTAAGAATATACCTAACAAAGGAGTCAAAAGACCTTTACAAGGAAAGCTACAAAACAATGCTGAAAGAAACCATAGTCAACATGAACAAATGGAAACACATCCCATGCTCCTGGGTAGGTAGAATCAATATTGTGAAAATGACCATACTGCCAAAAGCAATCTACAAATTCAATACAATCCCCATTAAAATACCACCATAATTTTTCACAGAATTAGAAAAAAACAATTCTAAAATTCATATGGAAGTAAAAAAGAGCCCACATAGCAAAAGCAAGGCTAAGCAAAAAGAAAAAATCTGGAGGCATCACATTACTTGATTTCAAACTATACTATAGGCTGATAGTCACCAAAACAGTGTGGTACTGGTACAAAAATAGGCACATAGACCAATGGAACAGAATAAACCCAGAAATAAACCCAAATACTTGCAGCCAATTGATCTTTGGCAAAGCAAACAAAAACATAAAGAGGGGAAAGGACACCCTATTCAACAAATGGTGCTGGGATAATTGGCTAGACACATGTAGGAGAATGAAAGTGGATCCTCATCTCTCACCTCATATGAAAATCAACTCAAGATGGATTAAGGACTTAAACCTGAAACTATAAAAATTCTAGAAGATAACATTAGAAAATATCTTCTAGACATTGGCTTAGGCAAGGATTTCATGACTAAGAACCACAAAGCAAATCCAATAAAAACAAAGATAAATAGCTGGGACCTAATTAAAGAGCTTTTGCACAGCAAAAGGAACAGTCAGCAGAGTAAACAGACAACCCCAGCGTAGGAGAAAATCTTCATAATCTATACATCTGACAAAGGAATAATATCCAGAATCTACAATAAACTCAAACAAATCAATAAGAAAAAAAACAAACCATCCCATCAGAAAGTGGGCTAAGGATATGAATAGACAATTCTCAAAAGAAGATATACAAATGGCCAACAAATATAGGAAAAAATGCTCAACATCACTAATGATAAGGGAAATGCAAATAAAAACCACAATGCAATACCACCTCATTCCTGCAAGAATGGCCATAATCAAAAAATCAAAAAAACAGATGTTGGCGTGGATGTGGTGAACAGGGAACATGTCTACACCGCTGGTGGGACTGTAAACTAGTACAGCCACTATGGAAAACAGTGTGGAGATTCCTTAAAGAACTAAAAGAACTATCATTTGATCCAGAAATCTCACTACTGGATATCTACCCAGAGGAAAGAAAACCATCATTTGAAAAAGATGCTTGCACACGCATGTTTATAGCAGCACAATTCACAATTGCAAAATCATGGAACCAACCCAAATGCCCATCAATCAACGAGTGGATAAAGAAACTGTGGTATATATATGATGGAATACTATGCAGTCATTAAAAAATGAATTAACACCATTTGCAGTGACCTGGATGAGACTGGAGACTTATTCTAAGGGAAGTAACTCAAGAATGGAAAATCAAACATAGCATGTTCTCACTGATATGTGGGAGCTAAGCTATGAGGACACAAAGGCATAAGAAAGATGCAATGGACTTTGAGGACTTGGGGGAAAGAACGAGAGGGGGCAAGGGATAGAAGACTACAAATATGGTATAGTGTATACTGCTCAGGTGATGGGTGCACCAAAATCTCACAGATCACCACTAAACACCTTACTCATGTAACCAAATACCACCTGTATCTCAATAACTTATGGGAAAAAAATCATGGACTTAAAAAAAAATACAAAAATTAGTTGGGTATGGTGGAGCATGCCCATAATCTCAGCTACTGGGAAGGCTGTGGGGAGAACTGTTTGAACCCAGGAGGTGGAGGCTGCAGTGAGCTGAGCTAGTGCCACTGCACTCCAGCCTGGGAGACGGAGCGCAACTCTGTCTCAGAAAAAAAAAAAAAAAAAAAAAAAAAAAAAATCACACATCGCCATGACGTTATCATTGGTAAGGCCAATCCTCTGGGCCACGTCTAATTCTTAATTTTTTTTTCTTTGCATTTCTTTTCTGATTATGAAAAGTAAATCTGGCTTATTGTGGAAATTAAGTAGAATAAGATATTTAAAAAGCCAAATCACTGGAGATAACCAGTAGTAACAGTTTGATGTATGGTTTTTCTAATCACAGGTTTAAAAACTAAAGTGAGGTCCTACGGTACATATTAATTTGTAACATGTTTTTGTCACTTGTGGGCACTTTTTCTACATCATCAAGTCTGAGCACTAATTGCTTGGATCTGAGCTTTAAGGTAGAGGGAATCATTTTAAGTTCATCTGCTTGCCCTAGGCATATTTACTTCTGGGTTTTAAGTAACAGAAAGTGATTGCCTAGTTAAGAATGAAGGGGAATTCTTTGAAAGGATATTGGGGCAGCTTATGGAACCCGAGGAGCAGTAGACAGTCAAACTAATCAAGGACAAGGGCCAAGTCTCCTGAGGCCTTGGCAGCAGGAGTGCAGGGATGCCCCCATCCCTGGTTCTCTCAGTTCCGAATACTGATTCCCAGGAAACATGGCAATTAGGCCTGGACCAGTCATCTTTAACCAGGACAGCACTGTATTACGGCAATATGGTAGTTCCATGATAATCCTGTATATGGAAGGGGAATGGGTAGGAAAAAGGGGATGAGATGGGGGAGCAGGAGCGGGGAAGAGTAGTGGGAAGTAGAGGAGGGACAAGGACAGGAAAAATCAGGTGGAAAAAGAACTTGTAAAATGAAATGAGTAGATATAGTAAAAAATAGATTTCCACCTTAAAAGGAAAAGAAGACATTAGATCAATTTCTTTGGACTATTTAAATTATCCCTAAATGTGCTCTACCAAAATCTAATATTTGCAAAATTGTTAATCAAATGTTTGATGTTATTATAGCAGTGAGTTAATTGTAGAATATAATTCAGTTGAACTGTATTTTATGTGGTGGTTAAACATTTCTAAACTTTGAGACTCCATGTATAGGTACTGTATATATTTAGGCCCCTTTTATAGGACTTAGGGCATTGTTTTAGTGTTTTAGATATTTATAGAGGTATATAAAATAGTCTTAGTTTTTGTTCCATGACAAGCTGTTGGCAGTTTCTATATTTTATTTGCTGTGGAGTCTTTGGTCAGGAATGAAACTCCCAATTATAGCATCTTTTCCATGGAAAATGTGATCTACATTGTGAAGTGGTTTCTAAAAATATGTTGTGGCTAAAAGGAGGGCCTGCTAATTTGTCCACATAAATCTATAGAAACATACAGATGTGCAGATTATTATTACACAAACACAGCTCCTCAATCAGGCAGTATACACACATTCACTAGCCTAAACAAGAATAGTTATATATCTGTCTGTGTTGAAGTATAGATGGTTATGGATGGCTTCAAGTGTTTGAAGAGAAACAAATTAATTCAGAGATTAAAACACATGACTGTTTAAGTCTATGCATGTGTATTTTTAGCTCTGATTGCTGAATGAAATAGCTTTCTCCAGTGATTTCTTCCCAGGCCTTCTTTACCATGCAGAGTCAGATGAGAATATGTTCTAGTATCTCTGTTTTGTGGCCCATTTTTGCTTTCTTTAAGCCTGGCTTTCTAATTTTGCTTTTGATAGATACAGTGGCTAGCCTCCAATCTTCATCACGTTACAGTGCAAGTAAGAACAGGCCTTTGAACCTTTGTTCTGGGAAGCACAGAAGGTGTAGTTGAATGGCAACCTCCTGAGAAAGTTCAGTGTGCCCTGGAGGGTGTCTGCCCCAGAAGGGATTGGTTTCTTTAAGGTCTTGTTTCAGTGGAGCAAACACAAGAGCTCCATCATCCATCATCTTTGGGCTTGAAGGTTTTCCTCAGAAGCCCAGTCCCTGGAGCTGGAAGGATTCAGAGCCACAGTTTCTGGGACATAGTTGGGTTGATAATTATTTGTTGAATAATGGAGAATAACAGATTTTGAGATGACCCCAGAGGTCTTGAAGTTTTTATGGTCACTGCTGGTTAGAGAAAAGCAGAAAAGACTAGAGAATCTAAAACAGGATCCAACATGCTGAACCAGGCCAAATTCCAGAATGAGTAGCTCTTGGACAATTAGATCAGGTCCCTGGTTCAACAGCAGAGTGTTTGGCTTATGGGTGCCGTGTGTGTGTGTGTGTGTGTGTGTGTGTGTGTGTGTGTGTGTGTGTGT